>NC_053402.1:8459530-8727030 GCF_016859285.1 Xiphias gladius
AACAGTGTTCTGAAAGTTAGTGGGCAGACTTCAGTCTGAATAACAAGCCTTTCAAACTGTTGTGCTCAGTGTCCGCATGAACGCCCCCTCACTCAGATACCTGTCTCCCGGGAAACCAGTGTGTACGCGACACACACACACACACACACACACACACACACACACACACACACACACACACACACACACACACGCATACACACACACACAGCTGCCTGAAAGAGCTGAGGAGTAAAGAGAGAGAGGTGGGGGGGGGTTCAATAGTAATGAGTGCAAACAATCACAGTCACAAGCGTATGCACACACACACTTGCATCTTGGCTCCCTCTGCTCCCTGTTTTCAAACTGAAATTAAGGCTCAGCCAATAGAATGCCTCTTTATCTGATGTTGGCCAATCAGAACCCTGCATGCTGACACACCCACAAGAGGGTGTGTAGAGCGCTGCTGAGGTAGGATGGAGAGTGTGTGCGTCAGTGTGTGTTAGGATGTCTGGATACCTTTCTGTGCTAGTGTACTGCATCTCTGTTTGTGTGTGCTTATGTGTATGTTAGAGGAAGCTCCCAGCAGGTTCTGATGTTATGCTGATGTTGGTCCTTTGGGGAAAAAAGAGGCAGCTGAACCTGACTGCTGCTCTCACCGTGAAACAGGAACATGCACTCAGTTAATGTCAGCAAAGATTTAATTACACGTGGACACACAGGAATTCAGAAGACACACACCCACATACACACACCCTTGCCAGCTTTTTGAGGGCAAGTCATGAACGGTCAGCAATGGAAAATGTGTCTCCTGCGGTCAGCTCAGCAGCTCAGCAGAGGAAGCTGAACTTTCCTCCATTTTATCACAAAGAGCAGCTTCATTACTGGGCTGCCAAAATGGAGGCCCGATGGACTCCACTGTTGATTAAAGGGGCAGGCCACACAAACTGAAACCTGGCATTAAAGCAAAGAAAAAAAAAAGAGCAGCTAATTTTGGTGGGTGACCTGCTTCTTCTGGCTACAGTCAAGAATGCAGGACACAAGGATGATGAGAAAAAAATTAATGCAAATGTGGATTTAGCCAAGTATTACTGTGAACTATTCTTTTAAAGTAATAGTTTGACATTTTGGGAAAAACACTTATTCGCTTTCTTGCTGAGAATTAGATGAGAAGATTGATACCACTCTCATATCTGTGCAGTAAATAGTATATGAAGCTAGAACCAGCAGCTGGTTAGCTTAGCTTAGCATAAAGACCGGAAACTGGGAAAAAACCTAGTCTGGTTCTGTTCAAAAGTAAGAAATGCACCTACCAATATCTTTCACTAATTAACATTTTATCTCTCTTATGTTTAATTTGTACAAAAACCCAAGTGTAAAAATGACAATATGCCTTTTAATGAGATGTTATGTGCCAGAGAATTTCTTGACTGGGAGCATTATCTTTCAATTGTGTCCACTCCTATACTGCTGCCACTCAAAAAAATAGTGCAGTACATAACCCCAAACACTTCAGTTTAAACAAAAGTAATATAACATGTTAACGAATTAGACTTAGAGGTGCTGGTAGGCAGATTTTGTCACCTCCAGACAGAGCAAGGCTAGCTGTTTCCCCGTTTCCAGTGTTTGTGCTAAACTAAGCTACCTGGCAGCTGGTTGTAGTCTTATATTAATGAAGAAATGTAAGAATGCCATCAATCTTCTCATCTAACTCTCTGGCTGAAAGTTAATCAGCATATTTCCCAAAATGATGAAATATTCGATTAAAATCTCTCTCAGATGCTTTGTCAAGATGTTATGGCTGTGTTCCTTCTTATTCACTGCAAATTTATGACTAAAAGAAATTGAAATACTTTGTATTCATACCAGAGACTCACAGAACACCCAAAGTACAGTTCCATCTTTTTATTGATTAACTATAAAATACTGAGTTACTAAAACAATTTAAAAGAAACACTGATAAACATGGTTGCTGTCTGTAAAAAAAAAAAAAAAAAAAAAAAAAAAGAAAAATGTCCTTACACATACAGTATAGGGCGACAGAATATATCTGGTTTCAGATTTATCTCTAAAATGTATTCTTTTGCATTTTTACAAGATTAGACATGTGTACAAAGTATATTCTGATAACTTTTTCTCCCCTCGACAGTGAAGGATCATTTACAAAACGTAGATGATTTTTCTATTTATTTTCAAAATAATCTTTTTTTTCTGTAACAGGACAATAACGATACTGAAGGAACAGCAGACGAAGAACCAGCCTCCAGTCCACCTCTCTCTCTCCATTCCTCTCTTTCTCTCTCTCTGTCTCTCTCTCTCTAGCAGCTAGCTCCCAGTGCCTGTCAGCAGTATTGCTTGAGAGGCGTGGACGATTGTTCAGAGAGGGGAAGCAAGGGAAAAAAAATGAAACAGACAGAAACATGAAAAAGAAAATGGAGGTGAGAAAAAATAAATCAAGAGAAAAAACATGAAGAAAAAAAAATTATGTCCAAAACTAAAACACAAAAATGGTGATAGAAATAACATACATAAAGTCCGGCTGTTAAAACATATGACACCAAATTGAAAATGAAGGCGAAGTGAGGAATAAGTGTTGGTGTGTGTGTGTTTGTTTGTGTTGGACCCTGTTTGAAGGCCTAAGGCTGGGCATTGGATGGAGATAGGGGGCAAATAGAGATTGGAAGGCAATAATACACACCTTTAAAGGGTTACTAAGGTGTGTAAGTGTTTGTGTGTGTATATGTGTTAATACAAGGGAATAAGAGTGTGATGTCTTATCAGTCTCTTTTTTTCTCTCTCTCTCACACACACACACACACACACACACACACACACACACACACACACACACACACACACACACACACACACACACACACACACACACACAGAGACAGACAGACAGAGACAGACAGACAGACAGACAGACAAAAAAAAGTGCTTTAGCAGCTCCAGGGGTAAACAAAGATACATAACGGGGCACTTTAACTTGTTCACTCTGCAAACACTGGTACAACACCTCTATACATTACACTCCCACGGCTGAGGTATCAACTGGAGATCCAGTTTAGCTGAGTGTCACCCAAAACTTTTGAACTTTTGTCTTTAGAAATTTGAGTGTCAGGCGGCGATCGTCTGTCTGGTCTCAGCCTGAAAGGAGTTGACATAAGAGCAGCTGCTGGAGGAGCAGCTTGGGCTTTAGCAAATAAGATTTTCTGGCATCAATCGATCGAGTATTCTCAGAAAACAGCACATAGAGTCACTCTGTACCTGTTGAACCACTTTCAATACTAACAGACTAGCAGCAAATTATCAACCTTGTCTTATCTTTACTGGGTGGCTATCATGTCTGGATTTTATAAAAATGTGAAATGCTGCTATACTGGCAGACGTCTTTTGTCATTTATCGGGACAATGTCACATTAACAACATTAACGTCTTGGTCGTCCTCGAGACGTCACGCAGTCATCTCAGTGTGAGTAAAAATATGATATAGCCTATAATAAAATCAGACAAATCCAGACAAAATCAAAAGATCTCAAGAGAGTAGAAAATATTAAACCTATTGAATATCAACAAGACAATCTTCAATCTCTGCAGTAAAGCAGAAAGAGGACAACATAGTAAGAAACATACAAGAAAATCAACATGATAATCACAGACATATACTGTACATACAGTATACTATATACTGTATATAGATACTGATATATCTGATACGCACTCTATACACAATAGTGTAACTAAGTGGGTTAAGAGCTCAGGAATGGAGGGTTGTTTAAATATAAATCACAAAGAAGAAAAGTGTTTACCAATGTCAGCAGACTGGAGAAAATACCAGTCTGATTTCTCCCCAGCACCTAAAGGAGCCAAGGATAATGGTGGGACTGGGGGGCGGGACCTAAGAGAAATTTGGCGAATCATTATCATAAGGCCTGGGAGAGTAAGGCCACCCAAACGCTCACAACCCTGAGCACGACATTCAACAGTCTCACCCTAAAAACGGTTAAACTAGGCACATAGAAAAAATTCATAAGCAGCTAAGAGAGCCAAAAAGAGCAACGTATAAAAGGGATGTGGTCACGTCTGTGTGTTTGTGAATAAGGGCGAAGAGGCATCACCGGCATGCAGAGGAGGGGCAGCGAGAGCGGCGGGAGGGGGTTTGGCAAATACTCTAGGAAGACATACATAACTCCCAGTCACAGAGTCTCCTCTGCAGTGGAGCTCATTCAAAGTGCACTCATGTCAAATATGACTGCTTGGAGGGCGAAATGTGATCATAAGAGGGTAAGATGGACATCCATAAAACAGCAGAAGCAAAAGAAATATAAAATACATCTAACACAGGACATTTAGAGGTTGTTAACACTGCAGCCAAACTAAATGAATAAAGCCAAACTGTGGAAGATGCATCTTAAAAATTGAATTATGTTCATCTAATCAGTGCTGGCAGCTTTATAGAGTATATCAGTGCCATGACCTTGATGAATCTTGGACTGGCTGCAGTGTTTACAACCCTGAAAACACCTTAAAAAAAAAAAAAAAAGGAAAAATCCACCCTCTGGGACTGCTACACTGTGAATATACCAGCTTGTCTTGGTCAGTGCACTCATGGAGTTATTTGTGAGCCAAGTTTTGTAGTTTACTTGGTTACCCCACTTTTCTTACAAAAATAGGGTGTCCTACGTTTCCCAGAATGCTTTTCAAAACCCCCAGACAGGCCTAAAGGAAGCTGGTGCCCTCCTCTAGGATCCATTTCTCCCTGTGTTGTTGTTCAACCTCAGTGCAAAATGGGCAAAAGAACAAAGTACAAGATACATCAACAGCAGCTGTTTTTCTTTCATAGTGTTTAAAGTGTTTCTGGGTGGATTTTTCCTTTAAGATAAGGAACTCAAAGATGAAAATGGGAAGTGCATTTAATAGCACAAGATTCCTTCCTCTCTCTTTAGCCTGAGTCTCTGGGGGAGTCAGAAGTTTTAGTAGCTCATGGACAGTTTGCCTGCCCGAGTTAGGATTGTCAAGGGGAATTGAAGGCGGTTAAATTAAAGGAGGATAGACTTTAAGTGTATTTTTAAGTGCTCTCTGTTGGACAGCAAGGGAGGGAGTCTCCACCTCTCTTTTTCTGTGCATCTCTTTCTCTTTTTGCGTCTGTCACTCCTGCTGTTCTGTAGATACATTTATATGACTAACATGACTACAACATCACAACGGCAACATCATAATCACAACGTCACACCACAGGCGTGTGTGTCTGTCTGTCTGTCTGTCTGTCCGTCCTCCAGGGGGGGGGGCGACAGATGGACAGACACAGGCCTCTTCCCTGTATCATCATTCACAGTTCATTAAAGCTTCTTGACTGTTTACCTCTTTAGAAAAAAGTACTCTGACATAAATCTATTACATGAAAATAAAACACTCATATTTTCCTCTATATAACTGTATGTGTGTTACATGGGGGTGAGTATTTACATGTGTCTGTGCATGTGAGTGTAAATATGCGTCTGTGTTTATGTGGGGTATATTTACATGTAAAAAGAGACAGAATTACTTGTGTATGTTCTGAAACTTTCCATCAACACAACGAGCAAAACAGTATGTGTGAATGGAGTCTGTGTGTGCAAATGTTTCAGGAGACTTGTTCCTTTTAATACTGTCTGTAGTGTCTCCTGTCTCTGTAGTAGTAGTAGTTGTTCATAAGTCTGTTTGAAGTGTATAATGGTATTGGAGCGGTTGAGTTCATCGAGTCAAGGCTGCGAAAAGATCCATCATGAATGAAGATCAGTGATTAGACTTAGAAAGATCATGGGTTGGGTTTACTCCTAGTGAGGTCCAAAGTTGGTAAGTTGGATCAGAATTTGGTTTCAGCGACTCGTAGCTTGTTTGCTTTTTGTTTTAGCAAATGACTGGGACTCCGTCAGTGTTGAAGATCATGCCAGTGGTGGGTTCGTAGGTGCCCGCCAAGTAGTAGAGGTCTTCGCTGTCGGCGTAGCGGCGTGTGTGGGTCATCTGCTCATACTCATCCACACTTACCACCAGGCACTTGTGGCTGACCGTCTGCACGTCATTCTCGTCACTGTGAGATGACTGGTAGAGGGCACGCTGGGATAGAGACACAGACACTTTTATTCAAAACACTTGTTTTCTACCCAATTGTTACCCGACAATTAACTGCATTCCCTGTTGTCTATGCAGCCGCAAACTGGCAAAATATATTAACAAAATTATGTTATCAGACAAGTCAAAAATATAACTGAATACCTCAATAGGAAATACATTTAAATAATTAAAAGTAAGTGTAAATAGAAATGGAAAGCTTTATATTTTTCCTTTAATCTCCAATCAGTTGGTTAAAAAAAAGCAAAAACCTAGTTAGCTAACATTAATTTACCAGTTGAGCTAACACCCTGCACATCAGCTGTTTCAGCAGGCTACCTAACTGAAGCAAAAACTTTAGTCATAAAACACCAGCCACCTAATGTAATGTCATCTATATACTGTATTGTATACTGCTGTAACATTATTGTATGAACTCTTATAACAGTAGCTAAAGCATTTTAGCCATAAAACTAACGCTAAAAAAGTTATCTAGCTAACACTGTTTGGAAGTTCAGACACCATTCTATCTTCATAACATGATCTTCATCTTCAAGTGCTTGTCTCTTGTCATCTTCATGGAGCACAATGGAAGCTACCTCACTTAGTTTGTATTAGCTTGCCTGCTAAAATGCTTTAGCAAGTGTTACAAGAGTTTATACACTGATGCTAGAGTGGTATACAGTACAGTATATGGATGATTAACATTACTGACACTGGCTGCTGTAGTTTTAGATTTGTAAAACTTTCCCAGAGCCTAGAAAACAGAGTTTTATTTTCGTGATATAGTCACAATGTAAAGTCTATGTGTTCAGCAGGAGCGTGTGGGCAAGGTCAGCAGGAGAACCACTAATGCGCTGCACTACGTGGAAACAAACACTGAAGCTAGAAAACGTTTTGGGTTATGCACCAGGTGAGCAATTTTCATTCAAGTAGGTGGGTGGAGTCTTTGAGTCTGGTATCCAGTTCTTATGATACACTGCATGGTATGCAGCCCCCCTCCCGATGAAGGAGTTGAAAAATAAATTGAGCTAGTGAAAGATAAATAGAATAGTTTAATACATTTTAATTTATTTCATCAGCTAACCATAAAATGCTTTTTTTTTTTTTTTTTTTTTTTTTAAACCAACTGATTGTAGATTCAAGGAGGAATATAAGACTTTATATTTCCTTTTACATCCTTATTATATTTTTAACTTGTCCGATAACTTGTCAGTTTCAAGGTCCCATACTGTCTAAGATCCCCATTAGTCTTTTCCATGGTTAGATTAAAAACACCAGGTTTATAAAGTCTGAGGAGCACAACTGAAAGCACAGGTAAAATAATACATTTTCCTCTTACTTCCATGAAGTCCTTCCTCTGGATAGAAGAGTGCAGAGCTGCTGGTAAAGACTGACTGCAAATCTGATCCCAGTTCTGGAGAGGAAACAAGTCTTAAATTTAGGAAAAAACTTCAAACTAACCAAACACACAAACATATTCACTCTGGTAGGTATTTCTTTTTTGAATCAGGCATACAAGTGTCATGATCCACTCTGCTCATGACATTTTTTAAGGATTCAGTATCGCTATAATTTCAATGAGTATCAAATAGATAAATAGGATTGTAGGAGGTTATATTAAGTCACTTATTATTCATAACTGGTCTGTTTAGTTGCATTCACTTTACAGTTTGACCTTTATTTGACCATGAGTAAAAACTTCTACCTTCTTGTCAGTGAGTTTCTTGCCAGGGTTTGTCTCCTCTGGATGATAGAACCAATTGACCCTGACCACCATGTTGCTGCCCCAGGATTCCCACATGCTCTGGATGCGGCCAATGAAGGGCAGGTTGGGCCGGCCAGCAGACAGGAACACTGCACAGTCCCCGATGCGGATCATCTCTCGGCCACGGACAATGGCCTTATAGAAAAGCTTCTTGGCCTTGCCCTTCATACCACGTCTCTGGAGGTGGTCATAAGAGGACAAACTGTTTACAATATTAAAGGAACAATACGTGGGCCAGAACAGACAATGTTTCTTTAAAATGACAACCATGAACTTTTCTAATTTTGTGTCATTTCTGTCCTCACCTGAGTGGGTTTCCCAAACCACTTCCAGAGCTGTCTGGCTGGAAGGAAAGCAGAAATTTTGGGCCTGTTCTCCACACTGGGAAGCCTCTGACGTTTAGCCAGCTCCTTGGTAGTGGGGAGGTGGACTCCCTCTCTCCGCTTGGGTCTCCCCACTTTCCCCTCACCGCCACTGGGCTTTGGTTTTGGAGGGCGGCCCCTTTGCCCCGAGCCCTTCCCAGTGCCTGGTTTACCAGGTTTAGTGGGAGCAGCAGGGGTCAGAGGGGAGGGAGATTGTGAGGGAGGTGACAGTTCTTCCTCCTCCTCCAATTTTTCCTCTGCCCCCTTCTTCAACACTTTATCCTCCCCTTCTTCTTCTTCTTCTTCTTCTTCTTCCTCCTCCTCTTCCTCCTCTTCTTCTTCTTCTTTTGTCTCTTCTTTAGGTTTGTCCTGTGCTGGAGGCAGGGAGATGGGTCCTGGTGGAGGCGTAGGGGTCCTCTCTTCATCTGAGCTGCAGGAGGAGTCATCAGTAGAGGAAGAGGATGACGAGGATGAGGATGATGAAGAAGATGAGGAGGAACCAGAGCAGGATGAAGAGGAGGAAGAGCAGCTGGAGGTGCATTTCTTCTTTTTCTTCATCTTCCCTTTCTCACCTTCTTCTTCAGAGTCTGAGCTGCTGCTACTCTGAGATTCCTCTTTCATCTTTCTCTCCTCTCTTTTCTCCACCTCCTTTCTCTCCTCTTTTTTAACTTTCTCCTCTCTGGTGTCCATCTCCTGTCCTCTTCCACGACTGTCTGCCTTCTCCTTAGACAGCACTGGTGCTTTGTAGGTGGAGTCTTTCTCTGGCAGGCTAGTATCTCTATCTGGAGTTCTCAGCTTAGCTTTTAGCAGTTTCTGATTGGCTGAGGCCGTGGTAACGGGGGTGTGATCTCGTCTGACGCCCCGACCCTCTAGTAACATCAAAGCCTTGGTCTTCTTGGTCTTGGGTGAGGTGACGCCTTCATGGTCCAGCTTCACCAGGGGCTCTGCAGACAGGGGCTTCCGCCTCACTGCTGACCCCCCATCACTTTGCCCCGAGCTAGGCTTGGGCCTGGAGATGGGGCTGGGTCTGGAACTGGAGGATAGCTGGTCGGCTGGCATCTTTAGTTTGGGTCTTGGGACAGATGACAATGACGATGATGATGATGATGATGGTGAAGGTCTGGGAGTCAGAGAAGAGCTGGGTTTGCCTGTTGACAACCTGGAAACTGGGCTGGGTATGAGTCCAGAGCTGAGGCTAGGTCTGGAGCCGCTGTGATGGTCCGAGGAGGGTTTGGTTTTGGGTGTGGAGGCAGAGGTGGCCCTTGGTGTGGATGAAGCACTGGGCTTGGGCGCAGCAGATGTTGCCATGGGTCTGGACATGGGTCTGTTGCTGGTGGGACTGACACTGCTGGTATTCTCTTTTTCTCTGCGCTGGTTGTTGTATGAGCTGAGGTTGGGCTCGCTGTACAGATCCACAGTCAGGACTTTTCCGTAGGTGGAGGGGTAGAGGGAGGGAGGGAGAGTGCGGGCTGGCTTAGAAGCAGGAGGCTGGGCCATGCTGCTCTTTCTGGGCACCGGGTTGGGAAGGGTAGGGCTACTTGTGGGGGACGTGGTGGAGGTTTTGCGGCCTGGTTTTGCCTGGGTTCCCATTGTTGGCCGGGATGCAGGGCGGGGCTTCTCCTGACCTGCCTTCTGGACAGAGGAGGTCCTGTCCTGGGCTTGTTTAGTTGGAGCCTGGGGTCTCTCTGCAGGCTGGGTGGAGGAAGGTGGAGGATCAGTTTTCTCCAGGCTATCTGGGTTCATGGAGGTCTCTGAGGGAAAAAAAAAAACAAAAAAAAAACCCTATTTTTTGGCCAAACTACACTGTAAATAGATTTACACTGGATATTGCTGACATTTTCACTGTGTGGCCTCATCATTTTTGTGGTCTGCAGCCTCACATGCTGAGAACTGTAGACAAATCAGCAAGGAAACAATTCTGGAATGAAAACATTGCATTTAAGAACTGCTTACCAAGTCGAAACAAGGCCAGTGTCAGCAAATCATACATGCAACATGCCATGTACTACAGCCAGAATAACATACTCTGAGCTTTATGGAACACCAAAGAAGCTTTTTGAGCAAATTTATTAAACTGATAATCTGAGATGACAGCTGTGATCAAATATGAAATGTTTGATGAAAAATGTGCCTGAGCTTTGAGCTATTTTTGTTGGTTCTGTTGTTTTAAAAAGACTGATCAAAAGTCAAACATGACAAAAGTATTTTTGAGTTTAGCTCTTTAATGGTCTCTATGATAAATATGTTAAAAGTGAGGGACAGCAACAAGCTACATGGAACTCATTTCTATTTTAATTTCTGATAATCAACACAAAGTACATTTCTAACTGTCTTAAATGGACAAGTAAAGGAGAGGAACGGTGCGCTTCCGTGATGAGCACTGAGCCAAATAATGTGAAATCCATCTCTTTTTTATAACACATTTGGCTCCAGTGCGTGACGAGATGTCCTTTACTGGTCCCACGGAGTTACTCAAAGAAGAAAAAAGGCAAATAAAGGCAGAAGTGATGGCAGTACTCAATGTGTGTTGGATTAGTTTTACTTTAGGCATCCACTCCATTATTTTCACCACCTCTGGGAAACCATTTCTTTCTTTACTAATTCTAACAGATTGGACACTTTTGGTCATTCCTTTGAAACTTGCCATTTCTATCAACGATTTCACTGATACATTACAGACAAGTAGAATTAGACTCAGAAGATATTATCTATCAGTAGGATACGCAGCAGGTTGGTGGGTTAGTAGTGATGATACTAGACTCAAGCTGACAATAGACACCTGACAGACTTTTATTAATCCATCTATCTATCTCCAGAAGGCAGTTTGATCGGCTCACCTGGTTTGGGTTTGGGTTTACGACCAGGTTTTCCTTTGATCTTTGGAGCGGTCTCCTCTGGCTTTGTTCCTGCCTCTTTGCCCTCCTTGCTGCATTTGCGGACTCTCCTCCTGGAGCAGCTGGCCACGAGCAGTGCAGGGGACGGCTCAGCGCCTGGAAAGATGCAGAGATCCAGCTGGCTTAACGGTTTATCTCGAGAATTTAACCTACATGCTTAGAGATGCTAGTATTCTACTTTCTTAACAAGAAAAGCCAAAAACAATAAAGGTGAGATGTTGTCTGTTTTTGGTCGACACCATTATGTCTTTTTGACTGTGCACTCTGCAGTGCTCACTTCCTCATAAAGGTTCGACATCTTGGAAGTACTTTAATTTTTGGAAGCAAAGTGCTTCATGTTGTTTCTCTGTATACACACACACACACACACACACACACACACACACACACACACACACACACACACACACACACACACACACACACACACACACTTCTATCTTTATTAGGACACTGATTGACATTATGCATTCCCCAGCCCCTAACCCTAACCTTAATCATTGCAACTAAATGCCTAACCTCAACCCTAACTCTAAAACCAAGTCTAAACCCTCAAACAGCCCTTTGAAGTCATGAGGAACAGCCAAAATGTCTTCACTTTCCCAAAATGTCCTCACTCCCAACGTCTAAAACTCAAACTGGTCTTCGCTAAGCTTGAAGTACAAGCACATACACACAAACACCAATGTAAAGTGTAGCAGTGCACTGGAATACCTGTAAGTTAGTAGCACTGTACTGGGAAAACACTTATGCTAAAACCACCAACACACGTATAGCATTCATGCAAATGCAGACAGGCAACATCACAGGCCTCGCCCAACACACACACACACACACACACACACACACAGTATATATAGTATGATTCAAACCCAGTAGTAATGGTAAAATTAAATTTAAATCTGCTGTATGACTGCATGTGAAAGTGCAATGAGAGGTGTTTGTGTGTGTGTGTGTGTGTGTGTGTGTGTGTGTGTGTGTGTGTGTGTGTGTGTGTGCGATCTCCTGCAAGTGTGTTTGATCCACCTTCTCCTTCCCAATTTCAACGCAGGACCGAGAGTGGCAACAAGAAAAATATAATGAGATCATGATTGAATGACATGTTGTTCCAGAATCGTCCACCAACTCATGTGTGCGCTTGCGTGCTCACAGTGGATTTTGTAGTCTGGCGGCAGCAGTCTGATGTGGGAGAGGGGGATGCGGCCTGTGTCGCCATCGTCAAATTCCACCGTGATTAGATCATCATTCTCATCAATGTCTGAACTTCCTGTTTTGGAAACAATTAACAGTCAGCAGTGAACATTTGATAATTACGCATTTTAGCAAATAAAACATCAGTTGTGCTTTGATTTTTATATCTATCACATCCAGTCCCTCATGTTCATTGCTGGAGGGCTCACTGAATTGAAAAGAGAACCCAGACCAGTTATGTTTCCTTACCATCTGACACTTCAAAATAAGACTCTGCTGCATATACATTGAAGGAGCAGCCCTGTTTAGATCTTTTACATTTGTTTGTGCTTCTAGCTACAATTAAATTGTCCATGTAAGTGGATTATGAATCATATCATATAAGGGGTGGGTATGCATTTGCTTGCGGGTGTTGTACCATTGACAACAGTGCCAGGGTAAAGGCAGCGGTACTGCTGGCTCCAGTAGGCAGCGATGCGGGTGCCCTCTGGGAGATAGCGCACGGATGGAGGCTTCACATCGATGATCTACACGTACATAAGGAAGAACTCGTAAATGTCAACACAACACTAACAACTCTTATGCACAATCATTATTTCACATGACGGACTTGTACATAACACTTTTCTAACTGCTCAAGGTGGCTCACATCTCATGTATCACCAGAAGTAAAGAAAGATGTGGAATATTTAGAAGAAGGACCATGTGTGAGAGAGATCCGGTTTACTCACAGCTTCCTGCAGCAGTTGTTCCAAGCAGTAGATGTGTGGTCGGTTCCCTCTCTCCCCCTCCACCACCACGCTGTATCTACAGGGAGGAATCACCAGAGGAGGGTGAGGGCCAAAAGTTTGGGGTCAGTGTGCAAGGGCTAGCGCTTTTTATGATACTGTCAGACAGCATTCAAAATCACATCAGCTTTCTCTGAAGTATAAATAGTCTCTTTGCCAGAAACAGCAGTGAGTCCTTATCTTCATTCTGTCTGCTTTGATCTGTAGCAGGCTGGGGAATGTGTTGTCTTTTACAAATAAGGACTATAATTCCTTGGCTCTGGCTAAAATGTTGCCATGGCGCTAACAGCTAATACCCACAACCCCCTGGAATATTAATCCTGTCTGAACAGAGATTTAGTTTGTTTGTTTTCTTTTAATTAAGCATTCTTTATGCTAAGCTAACCAACTGCTAGATTTGGCTTTATATTTTGTGTACAGACATGAGTATGTATCAATCTTCACATCTAACTTTTGTCAAAAAAGGATAAAAAGACTAGGTCCCAAAATGTCAAACTATCCTAAAAAGTATAGTAGGCATCCCTGCATGTATGAATTGTAGCGTGACCAGTTAAAATCCTTGTTTCTGTGTTGTACATATGAAAAATTGACAGGGTTTTGTAACAGGTCATTGCGGTTTATATCTGCAGATGTGTAGCCATATTAGGTACTTCTCAAATCAAGGACTGCAAACTTTGGAGCGAAAAAAACTGGGGCACACTGATTGATTTGCAGCTTTTAATACTGCAAACCGTTGGCTGTGTTTCCTCTATTAAACGCTGCACATTAATCATGGTGCTCGGTTTGTATGTCTGTTTGTGTGTACTCACATGTCAGGGGAGTGTACAGTGTTCACATGTCCGGCATACAGTAGTTGGTCATCCATCGGGATCAAAACTCTTAGTCCGTCCACCAGAGAATCCTTATCCAACACACACTGCACTGGAGCTGAACACAACAACCCATGCAATAAATATGCACCTCATTATTTATTGTGTGTAAGCACTACCAGACAGTGTCTGCGTGTACTGACCAGGTGTGGAGGACCTCTCTGATGCGCTGTTGCTGCGCGGTGGGAGGAGTTCATCTTCGCTGAAGCTGCTGTCCTGGTTGGGCTCGAAGTCTTCGTCTGCTGCCATGCTCTCCATCAGCCGGCTCACCGCACCCCTGGAAGGCTGCAAAAACAACACAAGGGCTTTAATTTCACTCAATTAAGTACCCATTTAAGCGTGAAATAAAAATCAACTGCCTGATTTGTATTAGTTTATATTCAAAAAGCAAAAGTGGGTGATAAGTGAAATTTGCCTTACTTACAAACAACTGACTGAAGAATGAACGTCACTTTTTTTGCAAGGTGGTGATGCTACTTAAGGTTAATTTGTGGCAGCCCACCAAACTACAGGGGCTGACACACCAAATGTTAACTTTTCAGAGGGAAACAGTGACATATTACAGTACTTGTACTGTTGCATTACACACAATCTTTTTCAGCTGTTTCACCACCACACAGAGCCCCGCACACACTTCAGTGGCATTCAGTGTTTCCAAAACAAACTTGAGTTCTGGCTGACGGCAGAGGGAGAGCAAATGCAACACTTGGGCGGAAATCACATGATACAAGAGGGTTATTTTTTTTTAACAAGAAAACGAAGTGTTAACTACAACACAAGGAGTCAGTCAATTTCTCAAGACTTATTTTTTTTGTGTTTACACAGTATGCTAGAAAGTAAATTACATGTGCACATTTAGGTCTAAAACTGTAACTAAAATGTTCCGTGGTTTTGTCCTTGCCAGGATAATTAACTACCAATCCATAATGACTTTGCAGCTGATCCATCATCCCACTGACCTCTCTGGCCTTGGTCTTGGCTTTTGGTTGGCTCTTGCGTGACGGGCTGAGGCTCAGAGGCACAGGACCGTCTGTGATTGGACTGCACAGAGTGGACAAGCTCACAGGCAGGGTAGAGTCCTTCAGCTTCTTTTTCTGGTTTTCAAAAGTCACAACACACAGCGTTAAAACATGTATATTAATGAATGGCAGCGTGAAGGATATATTAGACAGATTTTCATCCTTGCGCACACACGTACAACCGCACACAGGCACACGCGCACACAGAGGGTGGGATGTTGCCAGGCTGCCTGCAGTTGTCCTTTCTTGTCAGCTACACGACACAGACAGCAGGGGAGTGCTGCAGTGACTGAAGTACTGGGAAACCCTGCTGGCACTGTGACACACACTTAAACACAGCCTCTCTCTCTCTCTCTCTCTTTCTCTCTCTCCCTCTCTCTCTAACACACACAGTAACACAGATGTGTCAGAGACAAAAGGATGTGAGGGAACCAGAGGTTGAAGGAAAAGCAGAAGAGTGCAACAGTAACAGAAAAGTCGGGAAGATGAGCAAAGAGAGAAGGGAAAGAAATGCCTGTGTGTCTTTTTTTGAGGCTCGTCTTGGTGAACAACAAGCTAATGAATTATTGACGTACTTTCACCACGTCTTTCCCCTCCCTGCTGGGTGGAGTGGGTTTGGGTCTGGAGCTGGCCTTTGGCGTGAGAGACAAGGCTGAGCTTGAGGAGGAGCTCTGACTTGTGGAACCAGGTGCTGGCACAGACATCTGACTGGCTGAGGTGGTGGCATCATGGAGAAAAATCCTTTCGCTGCGTCGTCGGTTCCAGCCCTCGTCCTCGCTGAAGCCTCCCAGCCCAGGGCCGGTGGTGAGGTCAAAGCTAAATTGCCGGGGCGACCGAGGCGAGGGGCGTGGTTTGGGCAGAGGCTTGCGTTTAATCGGCAGCGCTTCATCTCGCTTGGTAGGGCTGGTCTGGTCGGTGCGGCGGGTTGCTGGGGGCAACAGGGGAAGCTCTGGGGCGGAGCGTTTGCCGTGTAGCAGAGAGGGGAACTTCCTCAGCCTCAAGTCCGAGCCAGAGTCTGACCACTCGCACTCTGATGAACCTGACAGAGGAGAGGAGAGGAGAGGGTCAAATGATATAAAAACTCTTCATCCTTCGCTCTCTCTCACACACATACACAAACAAACTTCTGGGGACATTACATAGACTTGCACTCATTTCCTGGAGACGTACACTAACCCTAACTCTAATCATAAACACTGACCCAAAAATCAGTTAACTGGTCTTCAGTCTGAAATTTGTCCCCAAAAGTAGCCTATGACAGACACAGACACACACACACACACACACACACACACACACACACACACACACACACATACACACACAGAAATGCTTCAGATAAAACCCAGCAACTCCCATAAACATGCAGCCAGTAATACACTGAGGTGATTTTCTGAAATCAATAACACTGTGAATAGGACTATTGATCAATTTGAAATGAATACATAATTCAAGACTGAATCATTACATGCACCCTGACGAGACAATTATAAATGAATGAATATTTAACTATGAATCAATAACATAATCCTGAACAAATGCTCAGGCGGTGAACCTGCTCAACCACAAAAAACACAAAAACAAACCCCCCCCCCACAATTATAGTGTGGAACGCTGTCAGCTGAACCTGTAAAATTAGTAAAAACAGGAGAGTTTGCAGTGAAGAGGCTTATCTGCATTTTCTTTCAACATAATAAGGAAAGAAATATCACTCTGTTCTTCTAAACTTTTCTTTTTCTTGCTACTTTCCACAAAAAGGTAATCCATATCCCATTTTGTTATTTTTTTGCACAAACTCTGGTTTGATGCTCAATCACACACGACTCATTTGTGTCTGTTGTTTTTACCGAGAGTATTTTGCCTGCTGCGGTGTTTGCCGTCATGGAAGAGGCTCAAAGAGGTTGAGCTGACAGGGAGTGCGCTCGCTGCAAACCTGGCCAGCAGTCCCAGCCCGCTCTCCTCACAGCCACCATCATCTGAATTGGACTCTTCCTCGTCGTCATCATTGTCCTCGGAGGTTTCTGTTTCAAAGAAAACATTTTCAGCTCAGAGATGAATGTGGCTGGAGCATGGGTCTGGGCCAAAGGTCAATCCACTTCCTATTGTTTCTACTGACTGTGGACACAAAGAGTGCACCACAGAGAGGATGAATTAACAAAAGAAAAACAATCAAGATACAACTTTTCTTCAGCCCTTTGTGAGAGGTTACAGCAGTCTGGATATTACAATAACACAATTACAGTCTACACAAATACCCAGAAGCAAACACACACAAAATCACATATCTTAACATGTAGGCTGATCAGAAACAAGTGTTGAGAGAGAGGATAGACTGTCCAAACCACTGCAGCCTGCCTTCACACTGTTACGCTGTGCAAGCAAGATACAGCAGGAAAAAATGCAATTTACCACATGCATGCATATGTGAGCCACGCGCGCACACACACACACACACACACACACACACACACACACACACTCACAGCTGCTGAAATCATGTGAGCTGAAACTCTGACTCAGATATCAGATATCTGACTCAGAGTGAGAGCTGAAGAACTGCACTTCTTCCTCTAAGTTTGACAGGCCAGTAGAGCACACAAAAGGCAACACAGAAACAAACACACACACACACACACACACACACACACATTCACTGCAGCATACTGCTGGTTAGCTCCGCATTGCTGGAAGTTAGCAGTTAGGTCCACAGCAAAAGATGAAAGGAAGGAGCGTCTCCTCAGGGATTAGAGTAGAAACATTGAGGGTGAGTGCACAGTACAAGATCTCAACAGAGACAACATAACTTCTCTATTTTTTTAAAGTCTCACTGACATTAAAGTATGACATTAATAAACTAATAAAAAGCTTATGGGTGTTTATGAAGAGTAACTTAATACTATGCTGAAACCCTCTGCTTTTCTGGCCTTTTTCTGGCTGAAGGTTTCAAGCCTGTTTAACTTCTGACCACACCCAGCAGTGATGTCACAGTATACTGGTGTACAGGTCTACATAACTGCAGCAAGGTGGGGAGTTAAGTCACTCTTCAATCAAAACAGTAATGACTGAGGATTTTAATTGATGATTTTATTTATATAGCTTATTCGAACTTCTGTTGTGGCTCCAGACAAGAATAAAACAAAGTTTAAAAACTAATTTTAAGTTGTTTCAACTTGTTTTAGGATCCAAATCTGATGCATATGTTGTACTGTGAATCCACTATGTGTTAACAGTAGCAGGCAGACAAAACAACAAGCAGGCGCTGAGAGGACAGCCCTGTGAGGCCCCTTGGTATAATCTTCATGAAAGTTTGAGTAACCATGGTTACCCTTCCTTTAAACCTTTACAAGCCGTCAAGAGACATGAAGCTGGATAAGTGGGGGTAACCATGGCTCTAATTAAAAAGCTTTAATTTGTGAGAACAATTAAAAAAAAAAAAAAAAAAAAATTAAGGTAAAAGTTAATGCTCTGTATATGTAGTTCAATTTCAGCACAATCCAGGTTAACGGTCAATAAAAAAATAGAGGGAGGGGCACTTCCTACTTACACAGCAGGTGACAGGGGTGTGGCCTCAGGCAGGACGGTGCAGCGTGGCGGCGAGAGCGCAGCCTAGCCGTTGCGTAACCTGGCCTTAGCAAAGTCTAGCTCAAGCAAAGCTTTAGCCGCAGCGTAGACTAGCCGCAGCCAGGTAGCATAGGCTCAAGGCTGCGCTAGTCCTTGCCAAGCTTCTGTAATGTCGCAGCGGCAGCAGCACAAGCACATGGTACAGGCTGAGAGACACTCAAAGCATCATGGGTAGGACGATTGGGGGGGGGGGGGTCACAGGTGAAGAGGGACAGGTGAGAGGACAGAGCAAGGTGTCTGAGAGAGCAACGTAAAGGGAAAAGGGTTATTTGAAGGTTTAGTAGACACAGAGGAGGAGCTCTATTGTCCAAATATCCCCAACATCTAATACAATCACTCTTGGTGAATTTACTTCTCCCACAACATCAAACACCAGGCCACATCATCAATAAACATTTAGTCTGATGTAAATGAAGCTAACCATTCCAAAAATGAGAAAACAAGCAAACCTAATTAAATTTCTCTATATATTATGACCATTTACACTGACCAATCTTCTCTGTCCAATCAGATTTAGCTCTGTGTCATCTGAATTAATCATGTAATGTCTAATTATACATATACATACATATACATATATATACATATACATATATATACATATACATATATATACATATATATAGAACAGTGCGGTCCAAACGTTTCAAGGAGATATAAAGGGATATTTGACAAAGAGGACTAAAAGGATGTGTGAGGTGCAGTGGCAGCTGGACAGACAGACAGACAGACAGACAGACAGACAGACAGATGAAGCAGACACAAGGACCACAGCGCTTCGCTTTCTGTACCAATCAAATCAACACTTTTAATAAAGCTTATACGTACCAAACTGCAATACAACAAAATCTCACAATTCACACAATTATTCCAAATGTACAAATGCTACAAAAATGGTTTGCAATCCAGGCAATAAAAAATACCATAGAAATAGGTTAATTCTTTTTAAAAAAGGCAACTTTGCAGAGAAGCCAGCAGCAAGAGAGGTAGAGATCGTCAAGCTAAAGCACAGTTTGAAAACAGTGGCCTTAGCGAAAACCAAACAAAGACACGAGCTGTGATGAGACTCAAAGACACAGTATTGTCTGACTGAACAGTGAGGAGCGAGGAGCTGTAAGATTTGGTCAGTAACCTTGGTCGAAGGAGTCGTCAGAAGAGCTGAGGTCTGCTTCCTCCAGCAGCAGGGATAAGTGCTTGTGTTTCTTCTTCTGAGACTTCTGACTGGACAGCAGGGATATCGGCGTCGACGCAGACCGCCTCTTCCTTGTCAGGTTGCCATGGGAACGTGTCCCTGAGAGAGGGGGCCAGCCCCCTCGAGCAGAATTGTGCTCCTCTGAATCCGAGTCTGGTACAGAGAAATTTGGGTTAATGATTCATGAGTTCACAAGGATAAAAACAAAGAGTCAGACAAAGATGATTTCTGCTTGATCTCTACATCAAAAATATTCTGCAAATTTAACCTGAATTAATGCTATGTTTTCTCTACTGAGTCAATATAGCTGCATGACTTGATGGGTCTGACCCTGTTAAACAATTGACCAAGTTTTCTACCACTTTCATGCAATGGTTGTACAATGCCACTCTGTCCATCCAAGAAACAGGTGTCAAGAAGAAGGGGCATTTCAAAGGATTGAGATGAAAAAACAAACAAGTCTCTTCCAGAACTGGGCAGGCTTTTTTAGATGTTTTCTGGCAAAGTCTAATGTAGCCTCTCTGTTCTTGAGTGTTACCATTGGTTTGCAACTCAACGTCTACAATCACTCGATTGTAAACTTTGACAATGAAACGCCAACCTCCTCCAGAGTGTTCTTGACCAGACTAGATGTTGTGAAGGTTTTCTTTTTTCAGCAAGGAAAGAATTCTATGATCATTCACTTTCTTCTGTGGTCTTCCGGCCTTTTAGTGTTGCTGAGCTCGCCAGTGCATTCTCTTTTTAAGAATGTACCAAATTGTTGATTTGGCCACTCCTAAAGTTTATGCTATCTGTCTGATAGGTTTGTTTTGTTTTTTTTTAGCCTAATGATGGCCTCCTTCATGTGTACCGACACACCTCTTTGGACCGCATATCAAGAGCTTCCATGAACAGCTACCAAATGAAATGATGAAATTGATTTTGAGTCAATTATAAGATTACTTTTGAGCCTCTGAAAATGAGGGACTATGTATAAAATGGCTGTAATTCCTAAACTCTCCTTGTGATATTTTTGTTTAACCCCTTGAATTAAACATGAAAGTCTACACTTCAGTCACATCTTGATGGCTTCATTGAATGGATGGATTCATTGTGGTAGTGCACAGAGGCAAAATTATGAAAACTGTGCCACTGTCCAAATACTTATGTACCTAACTCTACACCTACATACAAAACTTGTTCCAAGAACCATTGTTGGTTTGAGTCTTTTTATGAGCTTAATGACAATAAAAAAAAGTATAGACAATCTTATAAACAATCGTAACTATAGTATCTTTTTCGGGAAAACGCTTAATTTGAGTTCAAAGATTTTTTTTTTGTCAAACAACTATTAAGAATGTCTATCAAAAACTTTCCATATCAACAGAAATATAGAATACTGCCAAGCTTGAATGTAATGGCATGCACCATCAGCAATATGCAAACTAAAAGCAAACCAGCTCTGCTGTCTCTAACTCTGGATGCATATAAACATCAGTGTTTCGATGATGGTACCTGAAAGTATTACTTGGACTCCATTAGATCATATCTGAAAACATTATTGTCAGATTGTTTGTCCTCAGGTACTCACTGTTGGAGCAGCTGCTGAGCTCTGATCTCATATGAGAGAACAAAGCAGTCTTCTTCTGACCTTTCACCTTGTGGACAGTCTCTGAAGTGGAAGCCTTACTGGCCATCTTATGTTTCCCTCCTTTGGCGGGGGAATGGGTGGCGTGCTCCTTCATCTGACTGGCGGCAGACTTGCCCTTTGACTTGTCTAATTTTGTGATGGAGGTAAGTTTGCGGGTTGCGCTGAGTGAGCTGAGCTGCGAGAGAGAAAGAGCTCTATCGAGGTCTGATGCCAGCTGCTCCTGCTCACAGACATGGCTGCGCTTTGCCTTCAACACCTGAGAACAGCGCAAAAACGCTTCATGAATCAATCAAAACACTGCTGCTAAAATCAAAACATGCACTTCCAAATGGCTTACCTCCAGAGCATGACTGGTGGATGGCTCTTGGTCATTCCAGCTCTTCTTCTTTTTCTTCTTTTTCACCTTCACTCCTCCACTTCCTGCTTCTGTGTCCTCCTCTTCTCTGGACCCCCGGAACCTCTTCCTCTGCACTTCCCCTGCTTCAGAGTCCTCAGAGTATTGCACTGTCCTACCCACCCTGAGACAAATGAAATGTTGCACTGTATGAAGCCAAAAGCTGATTTTGCATCTAAGAAAAACCTGAAAAATGGGACAAAAAAAGCTGATTTGAGCTGCAGATCACACTCACTTTCCAGGCCTGCTGTCCAATTTGGGAGGTGTGGCCAAAAGTTTTCTCTTCCTTGGTCGCCCTCTGCCCCGTCTGGTAAGACTCCGCCTCTCATCCTCCTGCTGCCGCCGCTCACTGACATAAACATAAATGAGTTATGTGTGTTTGTCTGGCATTTTTTTTTCTAAAGGTGTGTATCAGTGAGCTATCATCACTGTGAAATAATAGCAGCAGTGTAATTAATTCATTTTGAATGTGGTTATTACAATACATGTGTGAGCTATGTTCAACAGCACTCACTGCTTGTCTCTGCGTCTCTGCAGCTTGCTCAGCTCTCTCTGCTTCTCCTTATATGTCTTCTGCAGCTCAGCCAGGCGGACACGGTATTCCACTTCCACTGCGTCCAACATGTCCACAGACATTTTACTGTACAGCTGCAGGGAAGAGAGACAAAAAATAAGAGAAAAAAAAATTGACAACTCTATCACATTTCACAAAAAGACAGATTTTCATCCCTGGGTGACCATTAAATTTTTCTTCATCTTACCGGCTCCTCCTTCCTCGGTCTCCAGCTATACTTCTTGTTGGGGTCCAGCGTTCTGGGCAGATCTATGTGGGACTGTTGCTCTATGGCCTCCAACAGGATCTGTCTGCTTGCTTCAAGAAGACAGTCCAGACCCTCTAATGTTAGATCTGGACAGGAGAGAGACGGTATTAAAACATTAGAGGAATATAAAAAACTACAAAATAACAGCGTTGATGTGAGTATACATTTCATTCTTATCTTTTTTCTTTCAGTTTTGTTTCTTTCCCCCTTTATTTCTGCTCTCTCCCATCAGTCATTCTCCTACCCTTTCCCAACTCTTACCCCTCTTTTTCTCATATTCACTCACCTTGTCCCTGGCTGATATGCTCCATCTCTCTCTGGGCCATTTGGCTGAGCAGGGCCATCCCCTCCAGCGCCACCATCTCCAGAGGCCCCGTGCTGCTGCAATCTGAACTCATATGAGGTTTTTCTACCTGCGGTATGAGTATCGGGGCAGGTGGGGTGCTGGGGCGGGCATGAGTGGCCATCTCACTGGCTGTCAGCAGGGCAAGCATCCCTGCCATGGGATCTTCAGGACCAATGACCAGCGGGAGAGGAGAGTTGGAGGTGGGAGGAGGATAAAGGGGGGTTTCTGCAACACTTTCTCTCTGACTGGGAGTGTGTGAGTCGATTGGAGTGTCTGGGTGTTTTTTTTCACACACAGTGCTGGTGGCTTGCTCTAGGGATGCACACTTCTGAGCCGATTCCTGGCTGTCTGAATCCACAGTGATGCACAATGGATATTTTGTTTGCTCTGGTTCCTTGATGGCCTTTGGTTTAGCCTCAGCCTCTGTGAGTGGAGGGGGTAGAGGATATGCTACCTGACATGAGTAAGATGACACTTCCATTTTGATTTGGTCTCCTTCATTCTCTTCCTCCCTGACTTCTTCCAGTCTTTCACTTTGTTGCAGTGGAGGACTGGGGACGTGCAGACGTAACAGCTGACACTGGGGCTTTGGGACTTCCCCACATGTCTCTCTGTCCTGGCTGGCTCGGACAGGGCTGCAGCTCCGGCGAAGGGGACCCAGGGGTTCTGGCGTCATGTCCAGCCGAGGCCGCTCCACACCGGGTTCTTGTTTGAGGAAAGATCCCGTCTTTGACGGCTCTAGTTTCTGTGGCTTGATGTCTGTGTCCCGGAGTCTTGAATGGAGGTGTGCTGAGCGCAAAGGGGCAGCTGAGGCTGGAGAACGGGAGCGGTGGGGTGGGACAAGTTCTGTGTTTGACCCTGTGGATGCTGGGATGTGATAAGGGGGGAAAGGTGAGCCAAATGGGGCAGTGATGGACTGGTAAGGGTAACCTGGAGGGAGATCTATGAAGCAAAAACACAGAAGTTACAGTTACTAATGGATTCATACAATATCAAGCACAGGCCTTTTTTATCCATTGCTCAAACATTCCTCAAACGTGCACACTACTGAAACCTTTGTAGATATACCCAGCCTTAGATTGGTCCTTATGTAATCAAACACAAAGCAGGTGAGCCCAAACATCTCATAAATATCCTACATAACACAGGTGGTCTCAAACCAAACAGGGCAATGTAGACTTTTCAATACACAATGCAGAGTTCAATAGTTTAGTTAAAATATGAGGGTGGAGCGGCTGATCACTGAACTTTCAAATGTTAAGATTCCTCAAGACTCACCAGAGTAGATGCCCTGAAAAGGTACAGAGGCCGGCTTCTGTCCCTCCCTCTGCTCCCTCCGTCCCACCACCCCCTCCTCGGCCACCTCCTGTTTAGGCCGACGTGGCGACGATGGGGGTGGAGAGGCTGAGCGGGGGGAAGGTGGGTGAGGCAGGGGGGTTGGTGGGTGTGCCAACACCCTCTGCCCCCCTTCCTCTGACTTGAGGGTGGTCACTGGCGAGGGGAGCGGAGGCAGCGGGGTGAGGGAAGACGTCGATGGGGTTGGGGAGCGAGAGGGAGCGGGAGGTTTGCGAGGATGCAAAACAGGTGGAGGGGACGGGGAAGAAATTGAGCAGGGTCTTGGTTTGGGCTCTGTGTTTCGCTTTTCTGGTTTGTCTTCTATTTCAGGCCGGTGCTCACTGGCCTTTAAACGCTCCTGAAAAACACGAGAGGAAAGATTTCTGTATACAATATATTTGTAGTGTATATATATGATGCGAGACTTCACTTCAGGGTAAAAATATTAACCAGCTGTGACAGCGGCACTGCTTTTGTTTTCACCTACTCTAGTGGGAGCTATCACAGAGGCGGATTTCAGCACTGAATGACTGTCGACAGATTTTGTCAACACGATAGCGTCAAAACTGTGCAAGATACACTTATGAAACTTGACAGGTGCGTAGTTGAGATCAAAATGAAGGCTGAGTTCAAAGATGGGTGTGGTCTGAGCAAGGGCGCCACAGACAGGGAAGTTAGAAAGTGAAGTTAGAAAGAACTGAGACGGTCTAGCACACTTGTGTTTTTGGTCTATTTGTGGGATTTGTTGTAAATAAGTCAAATACAGAATCTTCCTTATGTATTTAGCCCCATTTATGGTTGCCTGCCAAAGCCAGGAACTATGTGTTTATTGTTGATGTAATGTGTGTTTGTAAGGGCACTAATACTATGTCTCATATAGCTGCAGGACTACTGTGGTTTTTTTGTCTTGTCTTTCGATATAGGGTTTGAACTATGCGTAGTTATTGATGCATGTTTGCTCAACAACACAAAGTCCACTTACGACTAGCTGCGCGTTCCTTTGCAACTCCAGGACCTGCGCTGTGTGCTGCTGGATCATGAGTAGCTCCTGTTGCCGGAGCATTTGCTGCTGAGAGAGGAGCTGGAGCTGGGCTGCATGCTGCAGCGAGCTGCCTGTACCGTATACTCCTGACCACACCTGGGCTCCACGCTCCAATACGTCACCTCCTGCAGAGCAATGAACGCCGGCATGAGGAAGACAATAACATGAATAGGATTATCATGTTTAAAGTGCATCACAGTGCCCTCCTGTTTGTGCTGTAAAGCAGCAAAATACAAAAACAAATGGTACGCAGACCACAATGCCATATGGAGACGGATTATGTCTACAGTAACTACTAACACCAACATCTGTCTCAAAATGAGCGTGATACTCATTTATTTTTGCTAAAATGTTACAAACTGTTATTACCTCTGCCAAGGAGGTTATGTTTTCACCTAAGTGTGTTTGTTGGATGATTTGTTTGCTGGTTGGTTTATTTGTCAGCAAGATTATGCAAAAAGTACTGAACAGATTTACACCAGATGAGGTGGAGTGATGGGGCATGGACCAGGGAAAAACTCAATTAAATTCTGGTGTCAATCTGGGTAAAGGGGTGGATCCAGGATGTTTTTAAAAACATTTTTTAATCACTTTCCTTAAAATTGCAAGATAGGGCCTTTTTCACCTTGGCGAAGGTATGCGCTCTAATGAGTGCCAGTCTAGTATTATAAGTGACAAAATTGGCAAACCTACCTCATATACCACATATACCGTATTTCCTCAAACAGTGACCGGGCCTCTATTTACTTAAACTGCAGAAGGCAGGCCTTTATTTCTAATTCCCTCTGTTTTTTTTAAAGTATAATGAGTAATATTTTAGTACGAAATCTTGTTTTGATCTGCTCCCATTTGCCTTGCTAAGTTACTGCATTACGCCGTTAATAAAAACTCAACACTTCCGGTAATCGATTCAAATTAAAAGCCCTTCATTTCTTAACAAATTGTGAAACATTTGCAGGCATACTGTATGCTACAACAGACGGGATTAAAGGATGACAAAGCAATGTGGATCAGAATGAATGAATCAAACGCCACCACTGTGCCAACAAAGTGTTGAAAATAGCATGATTATACTTTTGAATTAAATAATGTGGTAGAAATGTATATTTATGCTTAACTGGCACGCAAATAATATGACAGGCACCAGGAGTTTATTCACCCATGGTTTTTTCCCCAGCCTGAATTTGGGGGCTGGCCCTTATTTATCCATGTTGACCACGCCCTCGGCCATTATCGAAGACCTGGCTTTTAACCGACTACCGGTTTTTATTTGAAGAAATACTGTACTTCTGATTTCATATTTACAAGCACACACATACACACAAAGAGTGGCTTTCATACCGTAGTGTGGCAGGTGTTCAGTAGGGATGACTATTAGCTGTCCAGACTGTGGGTCCCTGGCAAACTGGTAGGAAGGGGGTAAGGAGCCTGGCAGAGAGGGCGGGTAGCCTGGGGGGAGGGTCTGGTGGAGTGAGGAGGGACCGAGGCCTGAAAGTAACAGGAGGGGAAGAAAAAGGGTGAAAAGGGAGAGAAAAAGTGTGAAAAATGTTAGTCAGAGAAATTGAGAGGGAAAAAAAAAAAAATCTCAGCCAAGCTAAAACTAACATTTACTCAGCATTATTCTTCTTCCAGTATTTATACCCACACTGAAGCCAAAAGGGAGTTACATATGAGAGCAAACACTGAATTTAGTTGCTTTTGAGAGGATTTTGTATTTGTACCAGTGTCTAGACAGACCTAGCCCTTGAGGAACTCTGTGTGCACATGTGTGTGTCTTCATGTTTTCAGATGGTATGTGTGAGCTCATAAGTATACGAGTATGTGTGTCCTGATGCTGTTATTACTGGACCGCGAGTGTTGGAGGAGCGGGTCTGGAATGTCCTGCAAAGATCAGGAATGTCTTTGGCACCTGACCCCTGGAGGCTGCTGTTGTTGCAGAAAACACCTCCCTATTCTGCTATGCCAATCAGAAAAGGCAACAAACACGCACGTAGAATTTTGCAAGCATGCTAATTGTTGGTGTTGGACTGATTTAGCACCAAGTTGGGTAACTCTGACAGATATTAAACAAATGCCTTCTGAAAAGGACAAAATGCACACATTGAAAACTAATCAACTACCAATGCTTTGGGTAGTGTGCTGTTGTATCTGTCCACATCTGGCAGTCTACCTGAGTGTACCTGGAACGCAATTCATCTCCAACAAGAGAATCTTGCATTTCGCATACATGTGGAAACTACACTTGTTTTAGCTTGATGTCACAATGCCGTGATGGAAACACTGTGTCAATAAATTGAAGTTGCAATAAAATGTAAAGCATGTTGTAATACTACAAGCAATAAGCACATTAGGTTGAAGTCCAAAATGCAAAGATATTGAGATTACTTTCACACAAGACAGACAAAAGCAGCAAATCCTCACATTTGATCAGTTGAACTCTTGTGTTTTGCATTTTTGCTTTAAAAATGACTTACAGTGACAATCTCGAAGATTTTAGTCCTTGTTGATTAGGTAACACCTGTAGTTACTGGTGGTAAAAGCAAATGCATTTTAATACTACAGGTCACAGAATTCTGGGAGGCGAAAAAAACTATTGTTGTTTGAATAAAGAAGTCTGGCAATTATTGGCTTTTTTCCATCATTCAACAGTGATCTCATTTTATGCTGCACACGGCATTAGTCTGCGAACAGCAGGGCAAAGTGAAAGGAGCTGGTTTCCTCGCATAGAAGTTAGAGGTGTGCAGCTCGTTGCCTGCAGCTCTTCATCTAACAGCTCACTGTGTCTGCTCCTTCTTGTTCCATTACTCCCTGGAATATTTCAAACTGATCCGCTGTCACAAAATGCCGAAAATGACTGTTGACTTGTTTTACAGACACATTTCTGATGAACGACAGCGGTAAGTGCTAGGCTCACCGAGAAACACATTGCATTCCCTGTGACTACTTCATAATAAGAGTAAAACTTGTGTTTCGCCAGTCAAATGCTTTTAATGTGAAGCTGCACCAGTAGGAAATGTTCAACTTGCATTAGCAGCAACTTAATACAGCATTTTCTCCAGGAATGTTGCCACAGACACCAAGTTTGTAATACTGCAAATATATAAACATTGCAAAACTTTCATCAGTGGGCCATGGGCTTAATCACCATTGCGTTTCCTCATTCAGTGATAAATAGTGACAGACATTTATTTAAATGAAAATCTTCGAGAATGCCACTTTAAACACAAGTTGGTGCAGATTGATTTTCTGTTGATTGACTAACCAATTATATTTTCTAACCACTTACATCCTGATATGAGCTGCTGAATTCTTGAAATCACATGCACAACTTTAGCTATCAAAGAGAAGATGTTACCACGAATGTTAATTGTAATTTTTGGAACATCTAAGCATGTGCTTGTAGCAGTTAGCAAGTGTCCTTTGTCACGTGTATTTCCACGTACTGTATGGTGTGCTGGAGAGCCAGACTGGGGGGGCTCCGGGCCTGGGCATCCATGGGTGAGAAGTCAGAGTTGAGGGGTCTGGAGGCCAACGCCCTGCCCCTGCCAGGGCAGCCCCTCCTGTCACCATAAGGTTGGGGGTCATTAGGCTGGGTGTCATCATACTGGGGGTCAGGCCGCTAGATAAAGGTGCAGGGTGCATCTGAGTAAACTCTGCCAGCTCTTTGGACTCTCTGGGGGGGAAACATGGAACATTTTTATTTAATACTATGTATTCAGAAGAAGATTTTATGATCAAAAAGATGTTACTGAAAACTAACTTCCTTTTTTTTTTGTTGCCATGGTTAACCTCTAACACTGGATTGGGTTAATAAGGATAATTTGGCACGAGGGGAAAAATTAAAAGTGTGGTGAGTCACACCCTCTCACCTGAGCACTTTCTCCTGCTCACGCTCCAGTCGGCCAGCCAGCAGTCTGTCATCATGGTGACGAGCACGGTCCTCCCCTCGCTCCTCATCTATTACGGGTTAAGGCAGAGAGACAGAGAAAAAGGATCAGATAGGTTTGTTTAGTGGCTGCATCACTGAAGACTTTTTGAATGTTTAATCCCCAATCCCACTTGTAATATACATTAAAGAGAGGACTATGAGCTAAGAAAGAATATATATTAGATGGTAGTGAGGTAAAAGATATGTGGTGAGAACAGAAAGAGAAAAATGGGTGACAACGGAGGAGAGAGGGGAAGAAGACAAGGTGACACACTGGCTCTGTAATGGTGACACTGCACAACATGTCAAAATGAGAGGAGAGGCTAAAAATATGATGTTGGGCCGCAGCCTGAAAAAAAAAAAAAAAAAAAAAAAAAAAAAAGAGTACAAGTACATAAAATGTACAAACACACAAACAAGTGGAGTGACAGCTCTCACTTGAAGTGTCAGCTCTTATCAGTTATTAGTCTAGTGCCGCAGGATATGTGTGAACGTACCACTATTGCCTTGCTAGTCAGAGTCTTAAACCCATCCTGCTTACTATGAGGACCAGCAGCAAATGACTGAGATCCAGAGGGGGGAAAAAAAGAAAAGAAGGAAAGCAGCAGTACTCAACCAAGCCATCCAGAATAAACATGAGAATTTCATCCTTGTGTTCTTTCCCCTTAACCCTCTTCCATCTCATTAACGCTGACTGAAGGTCCCTGAGCAGCAGAAAGGTTTTATACAAGTGTGCTGAACCCTTCAGTTCTGCTCTGGAAGTGAGCATGTGGGTGTGTGTGTAGCCTGTAAAGGGACAAGAGACTTTAACAATCCCTGACATGCTCCGCAGGAAAGGTTTCAAGACTGTTACCAAGGTTACAGGGAGCCTGTCCCACATGCTATCCTCCCTGCATCAGAAAGCCAGCAATTAACGCTGCACACCCCCTCTTTCTCACTCCTCTATCGCTGGTCTTCCCTCCATCTCACACTCTCTTAACTTCTTTACTTCCTGACATACCTCTCTTCCCATCTATCAATCTATAGATCTCCATCCATCTGCCCATCTCTTATTGTGAGTCTATCCTCCTCCTCCTGCTGCTTCCCTCCATCTATCCATTCATTCATCCATCCATCTATTTGTGTTTTCAGTGTAAATGCTCTGTTGTTTATTTAGAGCTCTTCTTAGCTCAAGGGACTTATGCTATTAAACCAATCACTCTGCTCAAGCAAGGAAATGAATAAACCCCCAACAGGGATGCATGTGCATGCAGACGCACATGCAGATACACAAACATCTACTGTATCTCACAAATACAGGCAATTCCTCGTATACGCACACACCCGCAATTCGTCATTCTCAAGACTGATGTATTGCTTAGCAACGGACCCATGGTCTTATTGTAATTCAAGGCTTGTTTGTGGCTCTTAGCAGCACTCTGTAATGACATGTTTAATGCAGAGAGGGTGAAGTTGGGGTTGAGGAAGTGGAGCTGAAGAAAAGAGTGGAGAAAGAGAAGGGTGCCTGAGGTGAGACAAGGAGGGAGTGCCTCTACAAAGACAACCTCAGAAGGAGAGAAGGAAGGGTGGGGAAGGAGGGAGACATTCAACAAAATGAGGGGGGGGGGGCTGCACTGTGGGAGGACAGAAAACGCATGGAGCTGAGAGAGAAAGAAAAGAGCAAAACAGAAACAAGGGGAAAGAGAGAGATGGAAAGTGAGCACTGTCGCTGAATGACCTTGACATCCAAGAATAGAGCGCACTATGGCAGGAATTGCTCTGCAACACAGAGAGCCAAGTGATTTTCCCAAAAAGAGCCTTTCAACAAAATACATCCCAGGACATAATTAGTAAAAAGTTGTTTTAACGATTCCAGTCACATAATACCTCAAAGTCAAACAGGCACTGAGGAAATATAAATATGATCCGAAAGAAACTGAATCCTCCATTATTCGTGGAAACAAAAAAGAATCACTTGTTCTTGGTTCATTTAACTAAGGGGATCTATGTTCCCTGCAGCACGATCCTGAGAGTAACCCCAGCGGGGAGTTGAAAGCACAAGCAGTAGAAAGTAAATTAGAAAAATGTTTCAAACATATTACATGCACTTAATTTAACTTGCCAGAAACTATCAAAACATAAAATGACTTTTGTGATCAGCTTAGTGAACTTTACCATGTGACTCCTTGCAAGTATTTCAAACCTTTAGCCCATGAAAATGGAAATACTAAAGTGGAATCACAGCAAAAATGATTCAGTTTTCAGTTTCATTTGTACCTCTATCACTCAAATGCAAGAAAACAACAATTTACTAGAGTTGTTAGCACTCTTTGAGCGTTCCTGAGTTTTGTCACGTCTACATTGCATATTTTACCTTTAATAGCTGTTTGTAGCAGGGGTCTCTGTGTGTCTGAAGGTCCACTGGTAGGTTTACTGGTGCTCCCACTGTCTCTCTGCCGTGCCACAGCTACCGCAATGCCAACCGGAGGGTGGCGCACCTCGCCCTCCCCCTCCCGGCCAAACGAGCGGGCGCTGTCCGGCCGCTCCTGCTCTCTCTTCAGCTGGGGAGGAACCCTCAATGCCCCTGAACCACCTGATCCAACCGCTACCCTTTCCTTGTCTCTCTCCCTCTCTCTTTCCCGCTCTCTCTCTTTTTCCCTCTCCCTCTCTCTTTCGGCTTCCATGCCAATGTTACCCAGACCCCCAAAGGGCCCTCGGCCATCTGTGGCGTGCCTGGAGGGTCCAGGGCCTTCAGCAGCAAAGTTTCCACTGTATTTAATCAGACTCTGCATGGCTGAAACCTCTGTGGGGTCTGAGCCGACTCTTCCGCCTTGCTCTCCACCACTGGACCCTCCCACTAGTGACCCCCCTGGTCGGTAGAGAGCTGATGAGTCCAGGTAGCGTCTCTGACCCCCCTCCTCACCTGCACGCCCATGTCCGTGTTGGGAGGTGTGTGTCTGGGGGGAATGACTGTGGGAGTGTGGGTTATTGTTAGGCCGGTGAGTTGTGTGAGGGGAATGGGAAATTTGTGTGTGTGTGGGCTGGCTGTGGGGCGAGGAGAGCGTGTGTCCGTGTTGGGCTGCAAGAGCAGCCATGTGAGTCGTGGCATAGTTAGCCAAAGGGCTGATGTTATTCCACTTCGGCTCTGCCCCTGCCCCCTCAATACCCAATCGGACTGAGTGTTTAGACATGTCCCTGCTTTCTGGGCTGAACCTTGATTGACTGGAGGAGTACAATGTGTCCTGGCCTCGTTTACCAATGGAACCATTGGTACAAATGACAGAACCTTCCTCTCTTTGATTGCTTGAATCGCCAGACTGGGAGAGTCGAGGATGATCCATCAGGCTCCTCTCAGGAAACCTGTAGCTCTCCTTCTCTCTGTGTCTCTCCCGTTCGCGCTCTCGTTCCCTCTCCCGTTCGCGCTCTCGTTCCCTCTCCCGTTCGCGCTCTCGTTCCCTCTCCCGTTCGCGCTCTCGTTCCCTTTCTCTGTCTTTGTGTTTGTCACGGGCCTGTGAGGCGATCTGGATGGGCCCAGCCCGCTCGTCATAAACCTCCACAGAAGGCACATATGTCGGTGCGCTGACTCGCTGCTCTCTGATCGGCTCTCTGGGTGTGGAGGGGTGGGGTGGACCAGTGATAGAGGGCTGGAGCGCAGGGGGAAGGATGTAGGAGATGTGGAGGGCCCCAGTTGATGTTGCCCCAGAGTCGTTCCTCCTCGGTCTGTCTGATTGAGAGTTTGAGTTGTTTGAGTTAACGTTAGAGTTATGGTTGTGATGGGGTCGAGGGACGCCCTCTTCCTCCCGACCCCCTCTGTCAGTTTCTGGTCCATGGAACCTGCCTGCACCACCACCTGGAGGGAAGGAGGGCTGTGGAGGTGATGGCCTGGATCTGGCCTCCAATGTGGAGTGCTGAGAGTGTGATTTCTGCTGGTGGAGGTGAGGATGGAAAGACCAACCATCTCTTTCTCTTTCTGTGTCCCGGTCCCTTTCTTTCTCTTGTTCCCGGTCTCCGCTCCTTGCCCTGCGGTCCTCCTCACCCCTCCCGTCTTGCGTAAGGTCTACCACGCTGTGTGGCCGCTGCTCCTCTCTTAATCGCTCTCGCTCTCTGTCCCTGTCCCTTTCCCTCTCCCCCCGATAGGACCGGTCCCTGCCACAATCCCGTGACGTCCTCTGAGGGGGTGTGGAGCTGGACGGGGCGGCCGGGGGTGCAGATGGAGGATGGAGAGACGACTGGCTCAAGGAGGCTGGCAGGTAAAAACTCTCTACAAAACATATAACACATGAGTCTAAAAACACAAACACTGTTTAAACAGATGATAAAGATTTGTTTATACTGCAGCACCCAGGCAGAGGTTAACATGATAAATATTTAAATGTTTTCTTGCCAAGAAAATGTAAAAATAAAAGACCTACAGTAGATCTGCAATGGGCATATCCAAAGAGGAGAAGAAAAAAAAACCTCTACATATTACAGCAAGAAAATAAAAAAAGAATCAGGGCCTAAACCGGTCCACCTGTCAGCCAAATGTTGCCCGTTTCTGGCTGGAGCTTTGGCCCAGTACCACAAGTACCTGCAGGTCTTCTCACTAAAACGACAAGGCTTAACATAAAGCCTACTGCTACTGAAGTATCACAGGATATGAAAGGCTATGTACTCTACATTCAGCCGTTTCTCTCCATGAACGTTGTCGGTGACAGTGACTGACCTTTATGCGCGTCGTAGAGAGGATGCTGGGAGAGTGAGGGAGGATCTAGGTGCCCCAGGGACAGGTAGGGGCTGGAGTACAGGCTGCTTGGCAGCGGAGGATAGCCTGAAGACAAAGAAACACAGAACGTGTCATACATTGCAGATTAAAAAAAAACAAAACACATCAGTAATACATCAGTAACGTAAATATCATGGGCTCCTTGAATTTTTTACGAGTGCCAATTGGAGAATTAGGACAACCCCTGGAGGAGGTAAACAGAAGCATCTTTTGCTATCAGCTAAAAAACAGAATATTACTACTTAGATTTAGAGCTGCAATGATTAGTCGATTAAACAATTTTTTCGATCTGCAGAAAATCAGGAACTATTTTGATTTTTGATTTATCGTTTCAGTAATTTTCTAAATTCAGTTTCTCCAATGTGAGGATTTGTTTCTTTTCTTTGTTTTATATCTTTGCAAACTGATGTTGGTCAGACAAAACAAGACATCTGAAGACGTCACATTGGATTCCCAGAAACTGATCAGCCTTTTGTTCCACAAATTTTTTAATGTTTAATTTAATGGACAAAAAGAAAATAATAATGATTAATCGATAATGAAAATAATCATAGGTGGCAGCCCTACTTACATCCTCCTCCTATTGATGAGTAATCATTACCGTCAACATTATCGTGAACACTGTATGAGGGTAAAAACTGCGGTTTGATTTCAGATCTCTACATCATTCTGCAAAAAGCAGCCCTCCTACAAAATTAACTGTATTGGTGTTTCTAATGTTTTGTCCACCACATGTTTATCAACGAGCGAAGTCTGATCACTCCACTCCGAATATTCAGATTATGTTCATTAGCAATTAACCTACGAATTATTTTCAAAATCATTTGCTCTATGTCTTTTTTTGTCAACAGTTCAAAATGAAGACATTCTATAGACTATCATAGAAAGCTACAAAAAATACCAACAGATGAGATTCACATTTGAGAAGCTGGAAGCAGTGAATCTTTGCCATTTTTGCTTTAAAAATTACATGACTGATTATCGGAATAGTTAATTAATTTTCAGTCGCTCAACTAATTAATTAATCGACTAACAGTCTTAGCTCTAACTCAGACTAGTCAACAGATATGAACACATGCAAACCAGATTTGACCACTTTTATATCATGTTAAACAATTAAGTCAGTGTAAAAAGTTTAGGAAAACAGTTACAGTTGACGTCACCTGTAACGATTTGTTTTGTTCATGAGGTCAGCCTGGGGTTGGTGTTGGGCAAGAGTCTGCCCTTCAGCCAGCTGCTGCTCTCAGAGACCAGATCTTAATATAGACAAAGCCTCGCACTCTGGTGTAATGCACTGAATTTCTGTGTTAGGACTGAGCTGGCTGCAACTCTGATGCTGGCTGGTGTCACCGTGTTAGGACACAAGTTTGAAGAGAAAAGAAAAAAAGACTTCACCCCACACCCACACCCACACACAGATTGAGACATTCCCGGCTCCCACACTCAGGCCATTCCAAGAAGTATCAAAGATGCTGCTGCCGTTCCAGCAAGAAGCGCCAGGGAGCAGAGCTGAAGTATATATCTGTCTCCTCTCCGTTTCAAGAGACAGAAATGGAGAAGGCAGGGAGGGCGGGGGGTGGGGGTGGAAGTGGTTATAGAAAGGCATGGGAGACAGAAATATAAGAGGAATGATGTGATGAGAGTAAAGGAATGCGGTATAGGTCTCTTGCAAAGTTTCCTTCGATCACAGCTAACCTTGATCTCTAACAGCTTTGATACGGGGTTCCTTTGCCGCTACGGTGCATCCAAGGCATATCCAAAGTCTGCCTTGTAGCTGCTGCCTGGAAACGTCTTCAGCTTTTAGTAATTTTAGCTGGTATTAAAGACGGCCACCAGGTATTAAGAAGCTCTCTTAGGCCATTAAGGATTCTATTCATATCAGAGCAAGTTGAGTCTATGGCTGATTTAGCCAGCAGTAAGTTTTAGCTTCTTTAGCTTTAGATAGACTCGAGCTTCAATTTAGACTAAACTTTAAGTCAAGCGTCAAAGGTCCAGCCATCCTTTATCCCTCCCTTCTTTGACTGAATATAATGTCTAACAGGGTGTGTCTTGGCAGGGACTGACACTCAGATGAGCCAGTGACTGACCTGTGTAAAACTTTAATATAAGGTCGGCATCCTTAAAATTTTCACAAAACCAAAACCTGTTTTTGATACTATTTATGGTCAGCATTTTTTCTGCAATAGCAAGTGAATGTGATTACATTCTGTGAGTTTTCATTGTTAATGACGTAGTCCGCCATTCCCATGCTGGATTCAAATTGACTCAACATGCAGCAGGGATTCATCAGTATGCATGCAATACAGTATTAAAGGGCTAGTTCGACATTTTTAAAAATACACTTGCTTTCTAGTGGAGAGTTAAAGGCTGTATCCAGCAATCAATTAGCCTAGCTTATCACAAATAAACAGAAATTAACCAGTTTTTTTTTTTTTTTTTTGGACTATTTCTTGGCTCTGAGCATTTACCGTAGTTGCAATCACATTTCAGTGCAACCCCATCAAACTGTCTCTGAATTGAAGAAAGTAAGCTCATGACAAAATCTTTGGGGGGAAAAAAAGAAAAGAAAACAAAAAAAAACCCCTAATCACACACAATCTTATTTGCTGTGTTTGGAAAGCATTGACCAAGATCTGTCACACAGGTGATGCAATCAGCTTTAAAATGAATCCTAAATGGAATCCATTCGTCCTTCTCCCTTTACCTTGCCAAAACGCACTCCGAGATGTGTTTCCTCCTATCTGATCTTCTACTCCAGCGAGATTTGATAAGGAGACACAAAAGGACATGAGGGAATGAGGAGGGAACAGATTCAATCACTTACTGGACAGACCTTAAGATGAGCACAGAGACAGAAAGGAAAGAGAGGTGCAAGGAGAGGATAAAAACACACAAAGACACATATATAATATGTACACTCACACACATACACACACACTTGTGTGTGTCTAAATCTGTGTTCATAAGCTAGATCAGGAAAGGGTTGTAGACAGGTGAGGCAGGAGAGCTACAGAGAGAGACAAAGTGCATACTGGACAGGAAGCTCAAAAAAAGAACAAGAGGGAGCAAGATAAATTACAGTAATGTATGACAGGCTAAAGTAAGAGACTGGCTGCGGACTTAGGAAGCAAGACACATTTACTACAGAGCCAGGAGCAGAGCTACCAGCAGAGAGACAGAAATGGAACAGGATCCAACTGGTGTAAGCAATGAGGAACAGAAGAGGAACAAGCCTCCTGGGCATTGGACAGGAGCGAAGTGTGAGAAATGTAATGAAAAAATGCTGTCACATGCATCTTCAAGCATTTGAATTCTGTACTAAGTCAAAAAAGGAGGACAGAAGGAGAAAAAGAGAGAATTAAGCATAACTGTTTGTTGAGGCGAATAATGATTTACCTTCATGAGCGTGTGATGCCCAGAGCTGAGCCATCTGCAGACTGCTGGGATTAGCCGATCTGTACGCAGGGTCAGAGGTCAGGGGGGAGGGGCCTGGATAACCTGACAGAAAGGGACTGGAGCCTGATGGGAAGGCATCACCTAGGAAAAAGAACCAAGACTGTCAGTCACCCTTGTACCACAAGAACCAAACTAATAAACAACAATGACTTTCAATTTATATTTTACATTCTGTCACTTTCCTGTGTGTGTGTGTGTGTGTGGTGCACAATCAATACATGCTGATGTTTCTATGCCGAACCAATCACATTACCACCGAGCCACCATGCACTCCATTTCAACAAGACAGACCACAGACAGATTGCACTGCGAAGAAGAGGACATTTAATGTAACAACCGACTAAATCGTCACAACAGGAGTGGAACCATGTGGTGTAATCTTGAGGGTACCTTCTCTGATAGGAAGAAGTGATTTGAAGGGGCATTAAGGGAGTAGCCTCCACCTTGTTGGATCAAACTGGCACATTCGCTCTCTTAGCAAATATAGATTATCAGATCGCTCACTGTGCTGGGATTTTAGCTTTTCAGTTTCCTCTTCAGGATTCAACCATCTCCTAATCTAACTGACAAAGTTATTCCCACCTATAAACCACTGGTGTGTGCAACTTACTCAAGAAATAAATCTGTTTGAATGTAAATCCTCCGAAACACAAGTGAAATCTATGAAATGTTTGAAAAAAAAAAAAAAAAAAAAAAAAATTGTGCAAGAATGGCAATCACAACTTCCCAGAGAAGGTGAAATCCTCAAATGTCTTGTTTTGTTGGACTCAATTCAAAAACCAAATATATTTAATTTTCTATGATATGAGAAAGAAGCAGCAAAGCCTCCCTTTCGAGAAGCTGAAACCTGGGAACGTTTAGCATTTTTTCACTATTTTTTTTTTTTGTTCACTATGCCAAACTTCAGAGTTAGAATGTTTTTTTTTTAACTTGTTATATGGCAGTGGGTTGTATCTTCAAACTTATTTTTTGTGATCCCATAGATATGGATCTGTCCAGATAAACTATTTCCAAATTTGCAATCCAGTATTTCCACAGGCTCAACGTACACCAAGCAAAGCAGAGCAGAGTTGCGCAGTCAGTGGAAATTTAAAGTTGGTTTCGACCTGAACGAGGCAAATATTTTATCATTCCAGGCAGAAAGTAGACATCAGTTGGATTACAAAAATACCTTTAAAGACGCAACTTGCTGCTGTATAACTCATAAAAAATAAATGTTTTTAGTTTTCCTTAAGGTTTGCTTTATGATTAAATTACAAGCACACAATGTGAGTTGAGTGTTGAGGTCACAAATTAGCTAGGGTTTATACTAAGCTTTGGCAGATACATGCCATTTGACTTGTATCTTATATGTATGTATACCTATAAGTCTGTTAAGGATCAAATGTGTGATTGCTTAAAATTTAGTGCCTGTGACTAACTATTTGAATGTATCTCCACCACATTATGGATTCCTTATCCTTGAACCCTCTGAAACACACTGGACACTCTGAATAATATTAATACTAGGAACTTGATTGATGGGAACTTGCATTCAATCCAATCAACTTCTACATTAACATCATTCCATTATACGAGGGCTGGTTGTAGAAGACATTACTTCTACAGCGACTATTTATCCAACCAAAACTCTCTCTTTTTAATTTGAACAAGCAAACAATTCTGCACACAGTGATGTGTGTTTACATAAAGCATGTTGACGTAATACACCTCACCATTTAAACCAGTTCCATCACTTTAACATTGAAAGACTGAATCCTCATAACACATTTCATATCTCAACATGATACTGTTATCAGTTGATTTGGTTAGGTTCCATACCCTGCATGTGTGCACCATTGACCATTTGTAAACTTTGAACCCCTGAACCATTACTGCCTCTTCCAATCACAACCTTCTAAGAACTGGAAAAGGTTTCATGTTTGGCTGAGGTTTCCCCCACCCAGACCATTAACGAACGCACTACAAAGCCATTACGCTGATAAAACTAACCGTGTGTAGGGGAAAGGGTGCTGTCTGTATAGGGGTGAGGGGGAAGGGACTGAGCTTGTGTGTGTGTTTCTGTATTAGTCCTGTGGGAATCTGAGAGACATGCTGTGCTTGCTAAGTTTCCCCTGCATCTAAATCAGTACATTAAAACTGCAGTCCGTCAGCACCTGTACACACACACACACACACACACACACACACACACACACACACAGTATTTTAAATCAATAGAAAAAAAAACGCAGCTTTCCAATTAATCACAAGCAAGAGGCATGTACACATATACAGGAGTAATGCAGTGTGCCTTTATTCTACTTGTTTCGAAAAACTGTAGGTGGATCCTTCCAGACCAAGTTGACCACCCTCCATGTTTGCATGTATGCATATGTCTGTGTCTGTGCTGCACATGTGTATACTGCAAGCCTCTGTGTGCGTAGCTTAAGTGGCTGCACTGCATCGTGTTATGACCACTGACATGTGCAGACAGTTCTGTGTGGGTTTGCAATGAATGCCGTTGAATCAGAGACACTGCACGAGCTATGGGATTCACACATTCTAAGACACATACACAAACAAGCATTTATGAATTCACACATGCACAACGATTCCTGGGAATATACAGACTTGAAAACATGCACAACCAAGCAACCAGATACGCATGCACGCACGCACGCACGCACGCACGCGAGGTCCTCGATTAATCTTCAGTTAGTCTCAGAATGTTAACTCTGCTGAAAAACACACCCTGTTGTCTTGTGTGGATCGTTGAAGGGCAGCACAGTGACGCACAGCACAGTGGTTTTACTTTCAAAAGAGAGACAACTTACTGTGTCGTCTTATATTACAATATATTATTCATTATAGCATAGACTTATTCATACAGAGAAGCGATATGATCCACCTATCTCACTGCTATCATCTTCAAATTGGCGCTGTTCAAAGAAAACCATGTATCTCCAAAATTAGGAATTTTTACTTTTTTAGAAAAACGGAAGGATTAGATGTCCTTTATGCATTCTGTTTACTCCTGGTAACAACCAGAGTGTCTTATTACTCCTGCAAACAGTCCTTGGACCGTTTTTCTGAAATACAAAAGAAGAGCAATTGGTGTATATGTTTACAGTGCAGCCAAGCAAACTCGGGTTGTTTTTAGAGAAGTCAGTAATTTATTTGATGAATGATAGCTGTCAGCTCTAACCTTGGTGATAAATGTATTGAGTTTCCTGTGACTGCCTCACAATAAAAGCCTTGCTATGTTTCACAAGTTGACCACTTTTAATGTGAAGCAGCTGCAGTAGGAAATGTTTGGTTTGCATTAACAGTAACTTAATACACCACTGTTACCACTCTATGGGAGTGAACAGTTAACAGTGAGGCTGATATCAATGAGATAAAATTACAAACTGTCCCACTGGATTTCATGCTGCATCGTTTCCTAAGTATCCCCTAGTGTGTATGAGGGTAATTTCAATTCCAGTGCATGAATTACGGACTTACTGCCACTAACAAAACAACTATATAGAGAGGTAATACCAGAATGCAAATACATTGAATAGCTATGCTGAAAAATGTTGCCCATAAATTGTGTTGAAAACTGGCTCTGATGGCACTGAAATCTTAAAGATTATAACTTTAAATATCACGACTATTTAAAAAGTCAGTGGATTAGCTAAAAATGTATCATCACAAAGCTCAGAACAAATGTGTTCGGCCTAGCTTAAGTTGACATTTTGGATATACATAATTTTTCCCAACAGCGACGAAATGTTATATTTAACTAAAGTATGTGTTGTGTTAGAAACACTTGATCTTTTTATGAGTGCTGGAAACCAAAACCAAATATCTGATGGCATTTTCTGACTATTCATCCGCGTGACTGTAAAAAGTGATTTGCCAATTGTTACTAGTGTACTGTGTACTAGCATGACTCACTTCCAGCAACTCATGACTTTTGGTAATTTACTTATGTAAATTATAATGCGATTTACCAAAAAAAAAAAAAAAAAAAATACAAAAAGGAACCCATTTTTACCGCCACCTTTCCACCCTTCACGCCAGTGTTACCATGTGTGTCAGGCTTTGTGCCAGCAATGTTGTTCTAACAAATTATTCTCATCTATAATCCATTTTCTAAATTGTTACCTGGTGTGTGCAAGGAACAAAACGTAGACATACCCCCATGAAAAACACACACACTCTCAGAGAATACATTCACAACCACCACCTGTCAAGGATGTTGAGGTCCTGGTAGAATGTCAGCAGTTTCCATTCCTTCAGGCCAAACACCAGGGTCTCTCTAAACGCAACCACACACACCAAGAGACACAGATGCCCCACTAGAGTATGGATCAATCTCAGCATCACAGCTGCCTACAGGCCCTTTGTCCATGTGTATAGAGCATGCTCACGCACACACGCACGCAGGCACGCAGCTACATACAGTCCACAGTTACGCTTCATGCCAGTGATCAGGAAAAAAAAAAATACAATCCAAAATTCCCTTTTCCCCTTCCTGAATAGTCTAAGGGAGGAAAAGAGGGAGGGGTAGAACGAGGGAAAACATTTTTGCTCTTCGTTCCAGAAACAACATCCAAATGGTAGCTGAGAGGGAAATGTTTCTTTAAATGTTTTGAAATTACTCTCTCATTACCTCCATCTCTTTTTCTCTCTGCCCTTTCCTTCCTTCCTCTCTCTTTCTTCACAACTCCGTCCCACTTTACCACCCTGGACACACACAACCCCAACTTGGCTCCAACTTCACAAGACAGTTAGTTTGCCATATTGGGATAAGTGAGTTGCCAAGAAACACGCTCTCTGACTCCCAACACAATCTGAGCCTCCATTTTCAGATCCTCATAAGAAAAGTATCTCGATATCAGAGAAGAAAAGGCCTGCTGGAGATCACTCATGCTAGAGACGCAACGGCAAATCTCACACACACCCACACACACACACAGAGTGAAAATCAGTGAAATCAAGCTCAGGAACAAGAGTCTTGGTCGCAAATCAATCTAACATGGACTGAAAAACAACAGAATCCAAAAACAACAATAATGGAACCTGTACAAAATCACAAAAAATATGAGAGAAAAAACCTCTGGTATAAATGTATGCTGCCAACACCACAAATACGTGCACACACACACACACACACACACGCACTCTGTGAACCCATCTGTACCCCATCAGCGGTACTCAGAGCAGGGTCAGCTGGGGGGGAATCTCTATTGATCTCTGGTTTTCATTCTCTGCAAGAAAAACATTCAAATAGTAGAACTCTGCTGTGCTATCTGTCTCTGCCACACACTGGCACACTGACACTGTTAACCATTAATCCTGACTGTAAAGGAGAAAAACAGGTCCTCACATAAACACAGATGAAGGGATGTCTGGCAACAGATACTGTATCTGTCTTTGTGTGTGAGTGTATTCATTCAAGCTGTGAGCATGTGGTTTAAAATGTGTTAATGATTTCAAAATGTACCAGTCTGGTTTTCCTGTGTTTTGAGTTGTTTGGAGGAAACTATTTTGTTTATGTGCTTGTGAGCTCAAGCTGAACACAAACGGTTTCTAATGTTCACTTGTCTTTCCTATGACAAGTTCAAGTTATGAGGAGCTGCATATAAATCCCTCAACAGTAATGCATGACTGATGGAAAAATGTGAATTCACTTGGAAAGGTATTCATACATTTCCTAAACCGTTTTTTTTTTTTTTTTGGTTAATGCCATTATCTAATGTTGCAAGTGTCCTGCCAATAGAGAGTGAAGTGGCGGAAAAATGTTTTTTAATAATTTCTATATATCTTTCTGTCACTCTTACAAAGAAGCTGCACACCACGAAATGGTGCACGAACCAAATCTGTTCCTCAATTAGTTTGCTTGAGTAAAAAATTTTAAAATCTTTTATTATAAAACTTTTGCCAAACCCAAATTATTCCAAACACTTAGGTTAACATTAGGGCTGTCACTTTTTATTCGAAAAACATTTCATCTGAATGTGAGGGAAAGTTAATATTCAAACTGTGATGACTCAACCGAATAAAAAAATTTAATAGTGGGCAATAGAATTGGGGCTGTCATTCCAACTTCATTCGAACTTGATTTTTGGAAAAAGGGACAGCTCTAGTTAATGTTTTCCTTGCATACTATATTTGTATTATTTAGGACAGGCTGAGATGTATCTTTTGGATATGAATCATCTGCTGTGTTGTGTTTACTTGAAAAATGATTCATTTTCTGGCAATCAACTAATCAATTAGGCAACTAATCCTCAATTAACCGATTAAGTGGCATTGTAAAAGCAGAATATGGCAAAATGGCCACAACACTAATATTCTTTTTAAACGTTTATAAATTGTTACAGTCCTTTTCATAGCAGATATTTTGACAGGTTTCAAAAGGTACACATACAGTGTACAGTGTGACAGGGAGGCAGCATGCACAATACCAGGACCTTGAAACTGAAGCAGCTAAATGGAATTCAGCCATCTCAGTTGAAAACAAGCTAATACAAGAACAGTTCAGTCACACAAAGGTCAATTAACTCAACCAAACGATAGAAAAGACACCAAGTTAGTGTTTTATTACTTGCACCTCTCTGAAATGTTGTGCAATGGTTGCCTGACAGTTGGATACATCTCATGTGTTTATAAGCCTCACTGTGCCATGCTGTTACAGTCAGAAATCTCCTGTGAAGACGGCAGTTTTTATTTTGACACACACCTCAATACTAGCAAATGGGAACACTCTTGCAACAGGCATACACACAATCATGCAGTGTCACGCAAAGACAGAATGGTATGCACAGTTGCATAGTACCACAGATGCAATGAAAAGCACGCACACACACACACACACACACACACACACACACACACACATAATAAAGAGCATACAGAAATGTGCCAACTATATTTATACCTGTAGCACAATATTGACCGATTTATGGTTTAACACTTACTTTAAACTAAAAAGTGCTAATAAAACCACTGAGGTGCTGACTGACAGGAAATGATATAAGAAATATGTGATGAATGTTCAACTGCAACTTTTCACAGTGAAGAAAAGTGTGCAAATAAAGATTAACTAATAGATTAAGTGAGACTGTTCCTGGGCATTTGGTGCAAAGAGTAAGAACCACAGCAAGGACAAAATAAATGCAAATTATTCAATTAAGTTCATCTCAGGACAATTTAAAATTAAATGGCAGAAAATGGTCTAAGGTGCAGATTGTGTTGGTGGTTCACCTGGCTAAAACAAATAATTCAGAAACAGTCAAATGTGACTTTTCCCAAAATCTGCTCTTTGTGTCTGTTTCACGTCACTGCGCATTTTGTGTCCTGGGAGGAATATTGTAAAACTTATGTAACAGGACACGTAGAGACTCAACATGCAGCCAAACAGACAGCTACAACGCAGTGACCTTTGTGTGCTGGAGGGTGTTGTTTGAGTTAAAGGCAGAGTGAACGACTTAGCTAATGCTTTAGGTATTTCAACATGCCACGGCACGCTCGTTTTTTCTCTCTCAGACACACACACACACACACACACACACGTCTGTCACTCTTACATTTGACAGCTGTGTGTGTGCGTTGTATGCATTTGTGTGTGTTGTGTGTATGTTGTGTGCGTGTGTAGGAATGACTGTGTGCCATTTGTCTGCCTGTGACAGGTTTATTGTAGCAGGGCAGCAGTGCCTTGTGCTTTCTCTTAAGGAGCCTGTTTTCTCTCCTGAAAGATTCAATTAATCTGAGAGGGGACGTGTCCGAGCCACATCTTCTCTCACAAATGCACACCCACACACCCACACCCACACACCCACACACACACACACACACCCACACCCACAAAACACCCAAGTAGGAGACTGTGTCTTGAATACATATAAACACACTCACCACAATAATTTTAACATAAACAGACACACTAACCAAGTAGCTTGGAATACAAATTGGTATCAGGCAAGACAACCCAAGCCTGCCCCGGAAGCTGCACAAATTATACTTACACTCCTGTGCCAGTGTGTGTGTTTGTGAGACTGAAAGAGAGAACATTTGAAAGGCCACTACATTTATCTAGCTGTGTATGAATGCGTTGTGGTCAGGATAAATCTCTTCCTCTCTCTCTCTGCAGAGTCCCAGGGGGAAACCCCAGCTCTAACTTCACTAAGCACAATCACATGCTCCTATTCCCATACACAAGACCTCAATACTCTCATCTACACACAAACAACAACCTCAGCTCTATCCTTTAAAACAAAACACTGCTTTCCACCTTAGGGATTGGGCCCATTTATTTCTCCATTTTTCTTTTTCATCTCCATCTATTGACTTCTCTCCTCTGCATTCGCCACAACCCCTACATTTGCTGTTTATGGCGTTTTATCCCTTAAGTCTCACAGATGAGGGACGCCACCCTTAATGTAATTTTCGCCTCATTTAGCATGCATTTGTTCCAAACTTTACTCCTAAACTTGTAGGATCATTCCATACAATTAAAGTAATAATCTACAACAATGCCTAATGGCTATAACACAACAGTGATTTAAACTGCACCCAATTCAAGCATTCTCCTGTAACAATTTCTGCTCTCGACACTAAGAAAAAAAGCTGCTGGTGCACAGGAAATGATGTGCTTTACGTTTCCCGCAGCTGCGGCAACATTACTTTGTTTGTTTAAAGAGAGAAGAACTGAGTAGTTAATTGGCCAAAATCCAAGGAAAAAGATCACACAGTTTGACTGTAAACAGAAATTTGGGAAATGCAGTGCAACAGAGTGGTTAGCAGCAAAAATATCACTCAGATGAAAAAACTTGCTTATCCTTAATTATTGATACTTGCTATTCCCAATAAAATAGTGTGCAACCCCTTCAACCTTCAAAAGTGATAGTACAGTTTTGGTCTGGTTCTCTTGGTTCAGTCAAATTTCCTCAGTACCTCCTCTGCTCTCAGATGCGAGAGGGCGGGAAGAGGAGGAAGAGGACAGATGGCCTCAATCTGGTTTTGGAGGTACCGGCAGACCTTAAGTAGACAGAGGACCATTTACAGCAATTTTACATCTATAATAAGTGACTAATCCTGTTTAGATGTAACCTGTGTGAATACAGAGGAATAGGTAGTACACAGTAGAAAGCAGGATTTGCTGAGGAAAAATGATGTCTTTACAGAGTTCCCTTTTTGCTGAGGAGTGTACAAACAGCACAAATGTCAAACTATTTACTGATCCACAATGCATTTAAAACTAATGTTAATCTGCCCCCCCTCCACACACACACACACACACACACACACACACACACACACACACACACACAGCAACCTGGAGGTGTGGAAATAAGGGAGACGCTTTACTTGATTAAGTCAGGTGGAAATCCTATTAATACTGAACTAAAAAAGGAAAAGGAAAGGAAAGGAAAAAATAAGGGAGACTCCTGGGAAATAGGAGTGTGTTGGCAGCTATAAGCAGTCAACCCTGCTATCAAGAGCTCAGCCAAATACAACAGTGCAAAAAAATGTCTTGAATTCCATGAAACACATGTAAACAAAAACAGTAGCAAGGCAGCCTTGGCTCCTTTGATTGCACACTGGCTCCTTGAGAGCTGGATTCATGCTGCTTATTGCACTGAAATGGGAACAGTGTGAACATTTGCAATTACTGGGTAATTATCATGTAACAGGGCTGTATAGTGTTATTACAAGCATGGGACTGAGATCTCAATCGGGTTTGGTTAATGTAATGTGCAGGGATTTGATATCGAGAAGTGCCATAAAGCTAAATGACCTGTGTCGTACAGTGGTTGGTGTTTTAGTGGGCGGACGCTGTGAGTGTGCATAGGGGAGATGAGAGACAGAGAGAGAGATGGTCAGTGTGTGGGCAGAATAAAATGTATCCCGTTTTAAAGACGTGTTTAAACTGCCAATCTGGGCTGGACCAGTGGTTGGGTCAATTCCACTTCCAGCTAAAATACACTACTGTTGCAAAGACACATTTTAACCAACAAATGGTGTTTGCACGACTGATAGTGAATCCACATCTCTGATCATTTTACCTCAAAATATTTCCATGGTATTCTGAAAGCACAAAATCAGATCAACTAGCTACAATAAACTGTGCCCTGGCACATCTCTTTGCTGCCATACACCCATCAATCATCCTAACACACCCTGCTGCGAGTCGATTTCATCTCTGACAGCTTTTCATGTGCATGTGCGAGTTGAGTCTGCCGGTGTGTTGAATTAACGCTTCATCAGAGCCCTGCCCTGCCAGCACTGCCTCACTTTACTAGACCTCTAGTACCCTGCGGTCCAAATGACAAGTACTGCATTGAACTCACACTCAAGAAAGAAGAGGGAACATAGCTAAACCAGAATATTATCATCTCCAGGGTTTACCGCTGAATAGAAACCAGAGAAACTGTAACTGTATCTCTGTCTGCAGCTACACAACTTCAGGGGGGATGTAGGTAACTTGATGACAGTGTTTGTCAGGCTTTCCATTTTCCAAAAGATATAGCAAACACAACATATGGTTTGAACCTTGACGAGACCACTCTGACTTTTCCTCTGACTGACCACAAAACTGTATGCAAACATTCAATGCAATTTTTTGGCACAATGTTATTCAAAGGGTTCCATTACTAACAGCAGGAACAGAGATCACTGCGCAGCATTGAAAATAAAGGGAAACCACCAGCTCAGCAGGGAACAACATATACCGTAGATGATCTATTAAATGCAGTCTGGTAATACTGCCTGTATGTACGGCGCACGCGCACACACACACACACACACACACACACACACACACACACACACACACACGGCAGATAGACAGTGATGTAAACAAACACATGGGAGTTTCATTTAAGTAGCCTCTTTCTGGCTAATGCCACACTTTTTTTTAATGGCCAAACATATCAAAATCACCCAGTTTGCAATTGAAATGCTCATTTAAGCAGACACACACATACAGTCTCTCTCTTTCCCTCACAGATTCATTGATCCGATTGAGGCAGCAGTGGGGATGTCCAACAGAATTGGTACAAATGCAGGAAAAAGCAGCATCAGCCATATGCCAAATGTTCCAAGAGAGTGACTTTTACTCCAGATACCGGAGACTGAATCACAGCCATCATTCACTCATACAAACCCATCAGCAATTTCCCCCAACAAGGTAAGAAGTGGTCTGTCATCCCTCTTAGGGCACAACTTTAACCCCCATCCCCAACACAGAGACACAGAAAAATGCATCTACATCTGCTCCCACGGCAGTGACGGTGTAATGATCCCCATGCAATCCAAAACCATTGCACCCTGACCTGCACACTGCTGCAACAACACCCACACAACAACGCTCAACAGTGAACCCCGCTGTGCCTTAAAACCCGACGATATGTGTGTGTTGGAAACTGTCAAGTAATTTTCCGCTGATGCGTTTCCCATCGCTAAGGCTGAGAATCCTTAACATGATACCATACTTTCACATCTGAAACTTGTCACAGCTTTATGATAGCAGCTCATTGTGAGACCTGGATCTAGGTTCATTTCCCGCTGAACACCGTATCGTCATCGAAATAATGACCGCACATGCTGCCACAAACTGTGCGCATTTTTGCGCAGGCCTATTTCAACTTAGTATTTGATCAATTAAGGTTTGTGCTTTTGTGGCAGTCACAGTAAAGCAATCTAGCCGTCTAACATCTTTTACTTACTGTGGTGTGGATGTAGGTTAATGGCCGATGGCAAGAATTTTCCAGAGTGGAGAGGCGGCGGATGATTCGTGCCCAAGTGACCGGGCGAGGGAGGGATCCTCCCGGCTGCTGCTGCTGCTCCGAGTCGGTGAGACTCCATTGCGAGCCCCGCCAACAACGGAGGTGGTACGTGGACGGATCGGGGAGGTCCAAAATCTCTGCCATCCATTATCCACAGAGGGGAAAGTTGTAAAAAGAAATTGTCCGTTCGGATAGGCCCCCTATTCCGAAAAAGACAATTCTGGCTATAATAATGTCTTTAGTTTTCCAGGCGAATCGGGCTCCTTTTCAGCCATCCTGCTGACCTATAAAATGCAACAAGAAAATCGCTTGATTCACAATCCAAGGCCATACTGAGTAAACTGTTGGGAATTGGTAGTTTACGGATTTCTCCTCTTTCAAGCGAACAGGCGGCCCATACGTGCAATGACGCAGTTTGGAAAACCACTTCAAAAACTAAACGTTGAGTATTAGCTGGGCGACATTAAGCCCATAGGAGTTCTTCCTGGTGTATCCTAACTGCAGGATTTAATGCAGCTTCAACTTATATCCACAATATTACGGTTTAATGTTTGATCCGACTAGCAGCACTCCAACCCCCACTGCACACGAAGTAGCCAGCCGCTCCGGGGCTCCGCTTCCCAGAGAAACACAACCAGGAGAGACGCGGCCGGCTGCTCTGCCCCGGCCATGAAAACACTCTGCGACTCTGAGATGGAAACGTATACGGTCAAATTTTAATAACCTTTTTTTTTTTTTTTTTACATTTTCCGATTACCCAGCTATTTTCCCAAACCGTAAATCAGCAATGCAGGCTATGCGCCGAGTCGCCATGTAAACCAATACACCATAAATACTGGAGGCGCATCAAATATAAATTTCAAACGGGTTAAAAATAAATAAGGTTGCAAAAGCCTGCATCGTTAATCAGCGTGGTTAGCGGTGTTTTGTTGCCCACAGATGCGAATTTTGTCCGGGCTACTTCGCAATTGGACATGGGTGCTGCCCAAGGAAAGAAATCAAAACCCAACCCGTAAACACTTCAGGCCAGTTTAAAAACTAAAACCACCATTTGTAACCAGGCTATCGAGGGTTCACCATCTAGACCCAGGTTTAAACCAGTATTACGGTATAATACTGTGTTTTACACCATTAATCGACGGATAATTTAGTTTAGCCCGAGCAGTGTGTCTTGAATCTATTAAAGGTCGATTTTAATCATTTTAAAAAATAGCTGATAAAACACAATCTTCGTAGACATCCGTATGTGTCGTATTAAAATACACCAAAAAAGAATAAAAGTTACTTAAAGGAGGACAACAAACAATTGCGACTTTATCCGCAGGCAACACGGACATGAAAATCTGGCGTCTTGTAGAATCTAACCTTTTTTTTCCTATTGCCCGAAAAACAACATTATTTAAATATTGTTAGTTTAATTAATTCAGTTAAAAAAAAAAAAAAAAAAAAATCAAGGCGAAAGTCGAGTTAACCTTCAAAGGCTGTAAGCAAACACATTACAGCAATGACTCGTGATATCCAGGCGGGCGGGATCCGAATAATGGCTAGTTCAAAAATTAAGATAAATCTTTTTTTCTTTACAAAAACACATCAGACACAAATGTTGCCTCCAATCGCTCTAAGAAAGACCCCGAAGGCAAGTTAGACTATCCTTTTCGATTGTGGTCCATGCGGCACGGCAGCGGAGGAGCTCGGCAATTCAGCCACGTTTCAAACTTTTCACGCTTCCATTAACGACACACAAAACTTTCTCGGAGGAACCGTCTCGAAAGTGGGGTTTTTACTCCGACAACAGCTTCCCAAAAATCCAAAATGTCGTAAGCAAACCTCCGCGCCCTTTTCGCTCACATTCACAACCCAAATTATGTTTTTAAACGCCGAGAACTCTGTCACTTTAGATAGAAAAAGAAAAACCAAACAAGGTAAAAAAAAAAAAAAAAAAAAAAAACATGCCAATTGCTTACTTGAATGGAGAAAATCTTGGGGAAGGACCAAAAAATGCAAACGTTTCTCAAAATCTGTCCAGGTTGCTGGGAGAACTGGAGTAGTCCATTACATGCTCTTCTGAAGGTAAACTGGGGGATAACTGGTTGGGAGAGAAAGCCCCTGTCGCGTCCGTAAACTCCTCAGCATGAAACACACCATTGTTTTTCAAGCCCCGCCCCTCTCCTTCGCTTCCACCCAACCCCAGCCCAGCCCAGTAAGTTTTACACAGCTACAGTCTGATTGGCTGCACCAACTTTCAATCAAAAGTCCCTGTTTTTTTTTCCTTTTTTTTCTTTTTTTTTTTAAAAACACTGGCCTCTCGCCAGCACTATAAAACCAATTATGGAGCAAGGAGTTTCAGCCGTTTCAAGGTCCCCTTTCCCTTCAAGACTGAGTGATCAAAACAAGCAGTGGATTTTTTTTTCTCCTTTTTTTTTTTTTTTTTTTTTGCAGTGCGGATGGTGGTGGTGGGGGCCAGTTTCAAGGCGACCCCCCTACCACCACCACCCCACCCATTTCACGCTCATCATTGTAGACGCTCAATGATTGGGAAGCGGAAAGTGCGGGGGCGTTGTTACCCTCAGAAATATTGCACTTGTTATTAATATAGTGCGGGCCTCATTTAACTCGTTCTCACTAGAAGGCAGTGGATAATGACCTAAGTCAGTAAATTTCTGTCCATTACACCCGCTTCCTACTCCAAAAGGAAGTAAGTGCGACCTCAAGCATCAAAATCAAAACTTGAGATAACAATCTCACAAGTATTCAGGGCCCTTCAATTAATTCTAATTTAATTATTCGAATTCGTTTGGTTGACCACAGACGGGGCGTTGTTTCCCCATTAGCAGGCCCTAGACAACCCGTAATAGGCCAATTATTATGGATAAATGGTTACAGGAAAGGCAAAAGTGAGTGAAAAAGCTGAAACCTGTTACAACTCAAAAACACAGATGGGCGCAAAGTTTAGGACTGGCAGCTGAACGAGCTGTCGTTGAGAAGAAATCCATGTAGTTTTTTCATTTTTAATATAAATTCTTTTTACTAAAAAACAAGTATGTATTAGCACATTATCTGCTTCATTTGTTAGCGTTCTTGAAACATCTTTATTCCATAACATACAAGTATACACTCTAACCCTCGTCGTTAAAGTGGCCTTCAATTGTGTCATCACTCAGTGCTACAGTGAGTCTGCAGGCAGATGGCGGACAGGCACTGACCAAAAGCATCCTGGACTTTCCTCATGCCAGCCATGACCGCACTGAGACTTTCCACTGTGGTGGCCTCCATGACCGTCACATTTTTGATTCCCCACACAGTTTCTCAACGAGGAATAATTCAATATGCAAATGCACCAAAAATGACTGAAAGTTAAGCAACACTGGATGTCTCATTGTGGATAATCTGGGCCGAGTCTGAGCGGGGGGGGGGCACACACAGATTTGCATTAGAAGAGGAGGAAAAAGTGGCGTGCTCATTTAGTGCTATTATGCCAAAATTCGGATGGGGGGGCGGGTTGGTGTGAACAGGGGGTCTAAAAACCCTCTCACATGACCTCTCCGTTCTTCCTCGTGCACTGTGCTGTCTGAATCTCTCGGATTTGTATTATCCATAAATGTCCTTTGAAGTACACCGCTCTGTGTTACATAGTCTCAAAAAATGTTGATTAAAAAAAATCTGAGGCTGTTTCAAGCTGCCCATGTCACCCCCCTCAATACACACACACACACACACACACACACACACACACACACACTTCTCCAGCCCCTCCTACTGACAGTTTATCGGTTTCAAGGCGACCCTCCGGTAGAGGAAAAGAAGCGCTTCAACAGAGACCAAATCGCGGAGGAGAGGAGAGGATACAGCGGAGGCTAACCGGAACGGCAGCCACGGACCCATGCTAACAGAGGAGAAATGGGCCCACTGCATTGTTGCCCGGTGTTCCGGTGAGGTAACGACACCCTCGGTGGTCAAACCTCGTTTTTTTTTTTCCTTTTAGCTCATGCGGACAACATTGCCACCGAGCTGAGGAAAAAAGAGGCCGCTCAGCGACAGCCCACACGCCGCTGACCTATTTGCTCGCAGCGCCCGTCACCCTTGACGGGACGCGGGAAGGGAATTACTAGGCGGAGGTCAGAGTGGTGTCCCGTTCCGGGCCGTCCAAGCCGGCCCTTTGTTCTCCAAATCGCCACGACTGGGAATTCAAACAATGCCTTCAGATTAAGGCCCTATTGTTGCTCCTTTTTCACCCTCCGAGCACGAGGCAGGTCTCATCTTCTCGTTGTTGTTTTTCACGTCAAATACGGCGGCGTTCGTGGGGGGTTAGCTCCACTTCGAGGTGCTTATAGCTGCTAAATGGTCCGTCGAGCGTCGTGGTTGTTTTCATAGAGCTTTATGAAACAGCTTAGTCGCGATTCTTTCAGATAATAAGAAGCACAATATATTTCCTATCCATAAATGACGCATGTTTTACGCTTGAAACTAATTCCGCGTTACTGAACATGAACGTCAATTTAATGAAGTAGTTTTAATTTTGTTCACCAAAGGCTGAAGTTAGTCCTAAATTATCATAGCCTCAGATGGTGCTGAAATTAATATCTCAGTGCATTTTTGTGTAACTAAATCCATCAGCTGTTAAGCCAAAGTAACCCAATTAAGACTACTTCAAAATTCTTTACTGCACTGTCCACATAGAAAACAGCATCCGGTTTATCAGTGTAAACGTGTGGTTTATATCCAGGTTGTCACCTTCGTAATTTGATGGTAATAACTGACCTATCTACTATCTGTTTATTTCTAGGTTAGAGCTTCTCACAGTGAGCTTTACTGCAGGAACAGATGGGACCATTTGGCAGATTATGTTTTTTATAGCCCATACACCAACTGGGTTCTTTGAGGATGGTCCAATTTTAAGCTCTTAGCTTGTCCTCTATGTGGGGCCGCAGTGGAGAAAAACTAAAAACTATGATTATTTATCTAAAACACGGCTGAGTCAATATAATACCACAGCCAATTTTCCATTCCACTAAAATGATTTTAATTCTGTGAACCAAAGATTGCACGATGAGAAAATTTTTTATCCTCGACTCTGTTTTAGGCTAGTTGTGTTTTTCTTTTTTCCCTTTCTTGTTTGCCTCTTATCTTTGCCATATCTCACATCAACCTCTAGCTGTGTGACTGCCCAAATATCATTGCTGGGGTTTGGGTTAATTCTGTCCTATCAGTTGAAGGATCAGGTAAATGATTTGATTTGGCGGCCAGACTATCTGATTTTCTCTGGGCCTGTGACTGCATTAACCCACAGGGGAAAGAGCACAGAGACAGCATTGATTAATTCAGCTGGGGGTTCTACTCCTCTCTTTAAAATAAATAAATAAATAGAGGAAGATGTCCTCCTGCATAAGCAACCACCCTTCAATAACAGCACTTCAGTTAGCACATCTCAACACGCTCTAGGTTGCTTATAAAGCCTAAATGCATGGCCATGTTCCCAGTTACACATATTTTCTACAATTTTCCATAAATGACAAATGAGAAACGGCAATAAACAAAAACGCTAACTTTATGTGAGCCCTCCCAAACCGCTTTCTCACATACATACCAGTACAGACACAGAGTGCCTGCACAGGGCTAAATCATTCATCATACCTTACTCAAGCTCCACACAAGCACTTTATTGTTGTTGAAGTGACCACAGCTGCACTGCAGCAAGACAAATCTATAACATGATTGTGAAGAAAGCTAATTGCAGTGTCATGTTATCTGTTGGACTGAATCAAACATGCGTACAGAGACAAACACTTGTGCAATAAACATGGCACTGAGTCTGAGACGTCATCATCCACACACACCAACCCCCACTGTAAGCACGCACACACATATACACAGACAGCTCTCATGGGGGACCTGCCAATCATCACTCAGTGCCTTGCAGGGTTTTATGGTAGACCACTGGAGGGAAGGGGGTGGGGGCTTTCTTCTGGAGGACAAACAGCCTGCCGCAGGCACACCGCCTTGACAGTCATACTGCTGAATGTGAGGTGGTCACATGCCATGAATGCACAGAGAAAATCTAGAAGCTGTCTGTTCACACATGATTATCTTTCACCACAAATATACCCAATTTTCATGATTTTATAATTGGGTGATGCTATTTATTTCTGGTTATTACTAGTACTTTAAATAAAATTAGCTGCATTCTGAAAATAATTACATGCATTCCTGAATATAGAGCAAGCATATATATAAAGTTAGGTACATGTTTATTTGGATAGTGAAATACTTTTCGTAATTTTGCCTCTGTACAGCACCACAATAGCTCAGAACTGTAGCCATTGAGATGTGATTGAGGTTTTGACTTTCAGCTTTAATTCAAGGGGTTTCACAAAAAATATTGCACTAACTGTTTAGGATTTAAAGCCATTTTTATACATAATCCCTCATTTTCAGAGGCTCAAACCTAATTGGACAGATGACAATCAGTTTCATGGCCAGGTGTGGCCTGTTCCCTCATTATTTCAAGACAAATAAAGCAGAGAAAAGGTCAGGAGTCGATTTCAAGCGTTGAATATGCCTTTTTGTAGCTGTTGATGGGAACTCTCACTACGCGGTCCAAAGAGGTGTCGGTGCAAATGAGGGAATCCATCATTGGGCTAAAAAAACAAAACAAACCTATCAGACAGATGGGAGAAACTTCAGGAGTGGCCAAATCAACAATTTGGTACATTCTTAAAAACAAGGAAATGCACGGGTGAGCTCAGCAACACTAAAAGGTTCGGAAGACCATGGAAGACAACTAATATCCTTTGAGAAGAGAAACCCTTCACAATCCCAAAATACACTGCAAAAGCAACCAGAGAGCTTCTCGAGGCAAAGAAATGGAATGTTCTTCAATGTCCAAGTCAGTCACCTTACCTCCACCCTATTGAGCAGGCTTGTCACTTACTGAAGACAAAACTGAGGGCAGAAAGACCCACACACAAGCAGCAACTGAAGGGAGATGCAGTAAAGGCCTGGCAAAGCATCTCAAGGGGGGGGAACTCAGCATTTGATGATGTCCATGGGTTCCAAACTTCAGCCAGCCATTGACTACAGAAGAATTTTCATCCAAGTGTTAAAAATATTCCTTATATTTATAAGTATGTTGGTTTATCCAATTACTTTTGAGCCTCTGACAATGAGGCACTATGTATAAAAATGGCGGAAATCCCTAAATGTTTAATGTGATGTTGTTGAACCCCCTTGAATTAAAGCTGGAAGTCTACACCTCAGTCACATGTTGATGACTTTGTGTCAAATCCATTGTGGTGGTTTACAGAGGCAAAACTACATTAATCGTCGCCACTGTTTGAATACTTATGGCCCTAACTGTATATGTATATATACTGTATATGGTCATATGTGTGCCACCCATAAATTACACACAGTAGGTTATTGCTATAGCAGTACAGTTATGACACATGCAACTCTACAGCTAGAACAAATTATATAAATAACTTGACCCAGGTTTCTGCCACATCAAACCAAATTCAAGACCAGTAGCTGGAATTTACAACATCTATTACATTAAGATGAATGATAATGATGTTTACTGTCCCTGCTGAAGAATCATAAAAACACGGTCAGAAGGCTGTAGATTGAACTTAATTGTAACCAAATCCAGTTAAACAGGCTTATTTAAAAAACAGTACCAAGATGAGGACAAACATGGAAGTCATACAAGCGAGATTCCTATCTGTCACTGCTGCAAACCAAGATGGGAGGTGAGGGGTGTGTGTGTATGTGTGTGTGAGTGTGTGGAGGGGGGTCCAATTGTGCATGCAGGGTGCTCGAGCAGGCTTGCAATGCACAAGCTATGTATTTTTGGTGTCTGTTCCTGTGCCTGAGTCATGCGGTTATAGAGCTCTGAGAAATCATAAGGTTTTTCTTTAGAAAAAGCCATCCAGCCTTGCCACAACCTTGAGGAGACACTGATGCAACACACATATATTCTACTGAGTGAACGTGCAGTGGTGATGTGTCAGGGCCACTGAAACCTCAAGAAAAGGACAGGAAAATCCCTGTGTGGGCCTTCACACCTCGTGTCCATCCTGGGCACATAATATATTTGATTTGACTGAGATATGTAAAAACAGAGGGGAAATTACCCTCAGTGAACATGTCACCCTAAGTAAAATGCAAATCACTCTGAGGCTTGCAAAAAGAGGCGCTACTGCCACAGTATATGATCCATTATTCTCTGCTGGCCTCCTTCTGTCAGCTGTGCTAGCCTTATATTTGCCTTTCACCTACTATATACGCCAAAGGGACTCATGTAGTCCAGTGGCCCCATCTGTTGAAGAGAGATGAGAACTACAGGGTGGATCAGTGACCTGACCAATGGAGCTGCTGTGAAGCTGCACAACTGTAGTAAATGGAGGAACACAGTAAGCCTCATTTTCTGACAAATTGGTCCCCCTCTGTGTCCTCTCTAAAGGGAAGACATTGTGCTGTTACAGACATTTTTGAACCAAGTAGCTGGAGTGGCTTATTCACAAACTCCTGCAGCGCTCACACCTGCACAGGCAACACGTGCACACACACAACACACACAGACACACATGCGCATGTGCACAATAACCTCAACAAGCACAAAAAAAATGGAGTATGGTTGCACTCACTGACTCACTTGTACTGTACAGCACACACACACACATGCCAAGCACTGTTTCCCTGGCAGTGAGTGTTTTGCTGGCGTGGCAGTAAAAGGATATCAGAGGGAAGCAGTCTCAGCAGAATCACAGAGGGGACTGCAGTGAGATGGAATAAATTTCCAATACCAAACACATTTGATCTTCAGTGTATATATGCATGCAGCAGGAAGTCTGCATGCAGCCCAACTTAATAGATGCATATATGAATTCATATCGGTGCCAACACACACTTCCGTATGCATGTGCACAGCCCTCCAGGATCATCTTATATCATGAGGTGTCTCCATGCAGCACAGAATACTGCATGAAACTGGGACAGCCAGACGAATGGACGCAGCATGACTTTTGTTATTGCTGGATCTGGTGGTGTCATGCACAGTAACAGGATATGATGCATTAAACATGAGGGTGGGGCAGCACAAGCCACCATCCACCATCCATCTTATCCTCTTTCATCTCTGTAATATGCAAATATGGAGATCTGTTTTTAGACATGGACAGGAAATGTGCCCGATTCAGCAGAGGATCTATTTCCACCATTCGAAGAAAGCTGGAATAAAAATCAGCGTTAATGGCACACTCTGTCTTTTATCCATGGTCATTTTACTGCTGGATTAAACACACAATCCTGTCTCTTGCACTCCCGCATGACCATTTTCACTGTCCATTACACCAGCCCGATAGTAGCTGGCCCATTAAATAAAAATGTAAATGTAACCTTATTATCCGATGATAGAAATTGATCCAGAATACACAAATCAGCATAAAAAAATCATGGCTCAGATCACACTTGCATAAGCTTTAATATGAATTAATGTTTTGAGATGCAGAGAAAATTTAGGCATTATGAACATACAGGAAAGAATCACGCCTCACTTTGAATAGAAATAAAAACAGGCCTTTATCGCCACCTCCTGTCTAAACTGTGAAACTACTGCAAATTCACAGTTGGGATATGATAGCAGAAATATCTAAGGGGAGTTGAAACTAAAAGTCAGAACAAAATTCAAGGAATACTAAACCACAGACCAATAACGCAAAGTGGAGATGCATTGCTGTCGAAGGCCCTGTGGTCATTTCTTGCTAATAAACAACCTGTGATCTCATGATCCCACAAAGAGAGCATGATCACAAACCCCATGATGTTGTGTCAAGACGTCTGAGGACAGAAAAAAAAAGCTTTTCTTTTTTATGTGACAATTAGAGACTGCTCTGAGATCTGCACTTATCATGCGTGACTGACCTCTTGGAGCGCCTCTCCTGACCTTGACCTCCCGCAAATAGGTCAGCATGAACACTGAGGCAGAATACAGCAGATACAGATGAGACTTGGTGATGGTTCTGCCATGATGATAGAAATCAGTGCATAAGTAGCACAAACCGCATCTTTGTAAGGTTTGTATCTCTGCTTCCTTTACAGGAAATGTATTGATTCCTGATACAGTAGGCTATATAGGTATTTTGCATTATATTAAATTAAATGACCAAATATATTCTTCATAGAAAGCACCTTTTGAAAATGTTATAAAAAATAGATACAAATTGTATTTACTTTCTCGTAGCAAAACATTTGGTGATGATCAGTGTGTTAACTGACAAGGTTATGCAGCTGGATCAGGTGCTTTGATAAGCCATGTGGGACACACCCTGTGTCATCTAAGATTTTACATAGAAAAACATATGTATCCTGCTTAGCTCCAGCATGGTAAGACGCTAAATGCAAGCACCAGATCAGATTTCCAGTGACGAAAACAATGTACATTAGAGTATGAAGTCATTTATCCATCTATAAATTTTTGCATCTTTTGCATTTCTGACAAGGCTACAGTGTTTTTTCATCTCATGGCATCCAGGATTTATACTGCTGCGATTTTAAAATGCAGGTGTTTGCTTGAAAGATCAGTGTAAAGAAGAGGGAGGCAGGTGCATAACAAATACAGTACATTTGGGGTTGGTCCAAATGTGCAAGCACACCTTTGAGTCACGACTAGTCAAATGTTCTTTATACTGAACTCCTGGTAGTTTACTCCCATAGTTAACTTTTGCACTAAACTAGGTTATGTGATCCTGTTTCTGACAGTAAAACATTCACTGCTGAAACTAACAGGACTTGAAAAGCTGACAGCTGAGTGTGCTGCAGGGGTCAGCAGTCTTGTCTACTGCAAGTTTATGAAATCCATCCAAATTACTGCCTGGTTGCTATACTTACATCTGGTGTAAAGTGAATTAGGACTAGCATTATGACTCATTTCTCAAATCATATTGACAGATTTCAGACACAAGATTCAGTCTGAAAAATTGTTTAGCATACTGATGGTGGCCTGTGAAACTGACATCTTTCATAGGAAAAGCAAAGAGGGAGGAGGGGGAAAAAAAAAAAAAAAAAAAAAAATTCCAGCACCAACAGGCCTCTCTGGAGCCAAGAAACGTGACTGGGCATCCCCAACGGATCTTACATCTAGTAAGAGTTATCACAGCATCTTAGTTACAATATTTACTGAGTGATTTTAAGCACATTCCCATCTCAAATATTAAGATGAGATTTCAAGAATTAGGTTGTTTTCCCTCAAGTAAAAAGTAAAGGCTGAAAACAGCTATTGTGTAATTCAGAAATTTACATTAAGATTGAAAAATTTTGCTAGTACTAGTCAAGACAATTGATTTTAGTGCTGCACTAATTTGCAAGTAGTAACACTAAAGCTTCAGTAATCTTAACACTAAATTTAAATTTCACCATTGTCCTACTCCAAGTGTAGTGACAACAAGTACAGTCTCAAGATTGCAGTAGCTTGGAAATAAAATAAACCACAAGAGTCAGACATCATGTCGGAACACATGTGCACTTTATTGGGATTGTTTAGTCAGTGTACAGGTTGGCCCCACCAGTCTGGCACCCCATGTTACCCCATCACTTCGAGACCCCTTGCCCCACCACCCCAGGATGAAACCTCCAACAGGGGGAAGAAGAGGTCACGATTGGGTTTTGCATAACAAAAACAAAAAAATTAACAGGACCAAGATATTTTTAAGGCTGAAAGTACAAAAAACCCAGACATAATTTACATACAAGCGATACTACAACCATGTTTAAGTATGCGCCAACCACTGGGCAGCCTTCACAGAGGCGAATACGTGTCTGAACAATGCAGTTAACATTTGGAATCATGTGTCTGAACAATGCAGTTAACAAACATTTGGAATGACTCAAAAGAAAAAAAAAAAAAAAAAAAAGAAAAAAAAAACAAATGTACATTTTTTTAAGTCCCCAGATGCAACTGCAGAACCCTGGGGTGTTTTTTTTTTTTTTTTTTTTTTTTTTAAACCTAGCCAAACATTACTGTTTCCTTCATCGTTCCAGTTTTCTTTAAAATCCTGAGTCAAGCGCCAAAAATAACTGAAGCCATGCCAATGAGTTGGTCATCTAGGCTCTGCGCCTGAGTGTGTATGAGAAATGTGTGGTGTGGTTGTTTTGCACAGAGCTGAAGTTGTTGGGCATTTGGTTGGGGAGGGGGAGGAGGAACAGTCTGTTTAGAAGCATTTACGGTGGACGATGGAGGGGCCGGACTCATCGTACTCCTGCTTGCTGATCCACATCTGCTGGAAGGTGGACAGGGAAGCCAGGATGGAGCCTCCGATCCAGACAGAGTATTTACGCTCTGGTGGGGCAATGATCTGAAAAAATAAAATAAAAAAATAAATAAATAAAATTCAAATATGCATATACTAATGCATGCATTACAACTAAACTGATGTCATGCAAGCAGCAACAACATGCCACTGCTGATTCTATAACAAGTCAGCTCACCTTGATCTTCATGGTGGATGGGGCCAGGGCAGTGATCTCCTTCTGCATCCTATCAGCAATGCCGGGGTACATGGTGGTACCTCCAGACAGCACAGTGTTGGCATACAGGTCCTTACGGATGTCGACGTCACACTTCATGATGCTGTTGTAGGTGGTCTCATGGATTCCGCAGGACTCCATACCTGAGAGCAGATACACAATCAGCAAGTGAAGTGCAGAATAACCATAAAAGCTGGATGTTGGGCCTAAGTTGGGAAACTTACCGAGGAAGGAAGGCTGGAAGAGGGCCTCTGGGCAACGGAACCTCTCATTGCCAATGGTGATGACCTGTCCGTCAGGCAGCTCATAGCTCTTCTCCAGGGAAGAGGAAGAAGCAGCAGTGCCCATCTCCTGCTCGAAGTCCAGGGCGACGTAGCACAGCTTCTCCTTGATGTCACGCACGATTTCCCTCTCGGCTGTGGTGGTGAAAGAGTAGCCACGCTCTGTCAGGATCTTCATGAGGTAGTCTGTGAGGTCGCGGCCGGCCAAGTCCAGACGCAGGATGGCGTGGGGCAGGGCGTAGCCCTCGTAGATGGGCACTGTGTGGGTCACACCATCACCGGAGTCCATGACAATACCAGTGGTACGACCAGAGGCATACAGGGACAGCACAGCCTGGATGGCAACATACATGGCGGGGGTGTTGAAGGTCTCGAACATGATCTGCAAGAGGAGGAGAGAACATTTAGTATTTTCAACTACAGAAATCATCGTTTACGTTTTGTGGCCACTGCACCCACTACATGCAATAGAGTGAGGCTCAGACTGAAGTTAGTAGAAAAAAAAGTGCAGAAAGTCAACATTCCTTCACACTTGTGCATGTCAGATGTCTATTAGGTGCTGATCTACTGACTCAGCTAGACATAGACAAGTGCAGATAAGGCACACAGTCAAGAGACCTGTTGATGATAGATCATCTTATAGGAGAGAGGTCCTGGAGGAGAGGGGGAGGAAGGAGCAAGTGAGAATGGAATGAAAAAGGAAACCAAGGAGGAAATGAGGTAACTAGTTTTGAACAGTAAGTTATTTAATGTACCAACTGGCTGAACTGGAAATGCTTAATTCTGTGTGTGCAGTAAGGGCATGTACCTGGGTCATCTTCTCCCTGTTGGCTTTGGGGTTCAGAGGGGCCTCTGTGAGCAGGACAGGGTGCTCCTCAGGGGCAACTCTCAGCTCATTGTAGAAGGTGTGATGCCAGATCTTCTCCATGTCATCCCAGTTGGTCACAATACCGTGCTCAATGGGGTACTTCAGGGTCAGGATACCTCTCTTGCTCTGGGCTTCATCACCAACGTAGCTGTCCTTCTGGCCCATACCCACCATCACTCCCTGAACAAGATATTAGATAGCCTTTTTACCTAAGACACTACCATACATAATGCTACAATAAAACATGGGATATGTAGCGCTTTCCTTATCTACTTGTCTTGATTACATGTACTGAGTTTAGACTATAAAACCTTCACTAATTTTTGTCAAGTGTCATTAGACTGCAAGGCTTTAGCAAATTGAAGATTGAGAAGCTTGTGTTCAAGAAATTCAGAAATAACTAAATTTCTTATTTGATTCATAATACACACATTTTATGATAGCAAATTTTTATTCAAATCGGGAGTTTGGCTTTAACTGGTTTGATCACTCACCTGATGCCTGGGACGACCGACGATGGAGGGGAAGACAGCACGAGGGGCGTCGTCTCCGGCGAATCCGGCTTTGCACATACCGGATCCGTTGTCAACAACCAGTGCGGCGATTTCATCTTCCATGGCTGAACTGTTAAGAGGGTCAAGGAGAAAAAAAAAAAAAAAAATGAAAAAAGCGTTAGACACTTAAGTCTGACATTCACACCTCAACAGTGCCGGTTGTGACGCTCAAAGCTTTCACTTCCTGTTAACTCGTTAGCTGTAGTACACCACATTAGCCGTTAGGTGGAGCTCGTGCCACATTCCGCCCAAACCAGACAAAAGGAAGTGGCCCTGCATTCTGTCATTGCCATATAAGGACATGGTTCGGTTTTGAGCAGCTTTGCGGCTACCGGCGCCATGGCGTGAGGCCAGCGCGGCAGAGTACGTCAAGAAGAAGGAGAGGAAGAGGGAGGAAAAAAAAAAAAAAAAAAACCTAACATTCGACATTATCAGACCCAGCGTCGCACGACCACTCCCTCCGGTCTACTTCCTCCGCTGCCACCTCCCACTGTTGCTCAATCATACTGGCTTTAACAACTCTTCAGAAACCTTTGCTTCAATATCACTGCGTCATAACCATCCTCCGCCGCTTCATTCATTGCACACTAGCCTCCTGAAACCACTAAAGACTCCATTACTAACAATGGAACAGTTTTCAAAACCCTAGCATCAACCTTTAAAAACCCTGGACACTGGCTATTAAAAGAAATCAAGTTGCATAATAAACTCGTGTTGAGTCATGGTCACAAGTCCTTGACTAATGCTCCATTTCCTGAAAGCCACGCCTTTTCTCCGAGTGGATGATTTGTCATTCGCAATTTCTTCGTTTCCTCCTTTTCAATTTGGTAATACAGCAATTCAAGGCAAGAGGGCTCTATTCCAACAAGTCATTAATCTTTGCTTTTTGCAGGCCTCGTGTTCTTGGCTCTTTCCCATTTAGAGGAAGCCTTATAATTCTATTATTCAGATGATAAAATGAAATTTAATAAGCCGACGTAGTGTACACAAGTGTCCATTTAAAAAACTAACCTTGATTAAAGTTACCACTGTTGCAAGTCTGAAGGGCGGTGTTAGCATGATTTGGCTAGGCTAATATGCTAAAGTAGGTCACACCCCGCCGCATCGGGCGCACAAAGGAAGAAGCCAGGATCTAGACAACTCAAAAGCCTCTTTAAAAACTATCCTGCTGGGGCAGAGATACAAGCCAGCCCCGGAATACTGCAAATGTTGCACAACTACACAATTACAAAGCCAGTTTAGGAAGACCATTACTTTACAAAAGTATCATTAATCATAAGCCGGCTACAGCCAAAAGCACCAGTGAGCCGCTGTAGTACCAGTTTAGTCTTTGATATATAGTTAGATATATATCTATATCTATATATATTAAAAAAAACAAAAAAAAACGTAATATAGATACTGGGTCTACCATCGTTACCTTTTTGAAGTGTTCAAGTTATATCAGCAATAATGATAGTGTATGATAGGACAAAGAACCTCGTGGTCCTTGCCATCTTTTTACAAATCACAAGTTTCAAAGTCAAATGGATTTAAAAAAAAAAAAAAAACCAAATCACCTCGTTGTTTACTTCATGGATGTTGTTCTAAAATTACAAATCTGTAAATGCTGGATTTGTCTCCTTACCTTTGGGTGGGGGGCTTTTCGCTTTAAGGGAACCGGTTTCAGGCAAATGATATCCCGCACAAGCTGTGTGTGACGGCGCTCAGAGTGAATCCGTTAACTGTGGGCGCATGGTTTTTATAGTTCGTCAGCTGCCCGGCTCTAGCCATAAAAGGTAAACTTTCGGAATTGCGCCCTCTGATTGGTCCAGCGTCATGCACTTGGGGCACGTTGAGTGCACAATGTGGTGCACTGGGCGATCGCGATTTGAGGGGGAGAGAGAGGGAGAGAGAGAGGAAGGCGATAATAGCAAAGGATTGGAGAAAATAAAAGGGAAGGGATTGATGTTGTGAGGCCTAGTAAGCCTAATCTCCTGATATACCGTTTTATATACAGGGTAAATTGTGTATAAACTTTGATAAATGTGAAAATGTCTTCACTGCACCTGCTCTTAGCAGTTGGGCAGCACATACTTATATGACTATTGCAAGAGCTCAGCACCCAGGACTCCTCCCTGTGAAGGCTGCGAAGGCCCAAGACTATTATCCTAAGGCTGTCCTCGCTTCCAGTCCTTCTCTCTAGATTTATCTGACACTATTTGATATTTAAGACGATACAATCTGAAGGTGATGCCGATGTTGCTCTTTACTTTGAAAACCAGCTGTAAACTCAGTGGGAGTCACTGACCTGCATCACCAGGGTAAACACATGACACACGTAACATACACAGGGTGGTGGAGCTGCCCTGCAACAGACTGGGGAATGACCATTAACTGTATGTAGGCCATCTCTTCCCCATACTGCCAATGCTTGCTGTTAATGTTCATTTATTGATCAAGTATTTGTGCTCTTTGGCGATATGGTTTTGGGCTCCACCTAAATATTCTGTCACTGGCTGCTAGCTACCTCTCTCTCTCTCTCTCTCTCTCTCTGCCTGAAATACAGTAGTTTTACAAAGGTGTGTTGTTCTAGCAGAGGATGGGATATGTTGGCAATCTCAGATTTTAATGGTGCTAGAACTCTACTACATGTAGATGTTAAAAGTCAGAGTTAAATAACACCCCTCAGACAGTGTAACATGGGAAAATTACACAAAAAAAATTCATCAAAATACGCAATGAGTGAAAGTACCAGCCAAGAGGTTTTCAGTTGCTGTTTCCTTTCAATCTTGTAGGCTACACCTCTATTGCATGTCTTTTCTGATCACTATGAAACAGGAAGTGCCTAGAAATTACCTTTTTTACCCACTCTTATTCACCTTTATCAAATAAAACACAGACAAAAACATTGGTCCAATGAATTACTGGAAGGCTGAACTTGTAAAATGTTGGAGCCATTCTCCCTCTGCCTCATTCACATCCCGACTGATGGGGCCCATGTGACACATTCTCAAACTGAAATTTTAAGGCCTTTAAGCCTTACGCCACCAGGATGGTAAAACGTCCATTCCTGATTCACTATATTAAGGTTTCCATACACCATTGGACCATAGTCTTATCATCTATTATGCCACTCCACTTTTAAGCACTATTCTTTTCTCACCTCTGTGAATTTCATCCTCATTTCCCCCTCTCCCCCTTTCTTTACTCCACTCTCTCTCCTCTGTCCTCCACTCTTCTCTCATGTATCTTCTTTTTAATATATAATAATTGGTATACAAATGTATTCATCTTGTGCTCCTAAACCATTAGTGAGTATACATTAGTAGAATGGCTGGGCAACCTCAGTAGCATTTAAAGCTGTAACTGTGGCCACAGAGACATGCGGCAACTTCATCTCTTCCTCCTTTACCACTTCCTCTTCCTCTGTCTCACTTGTATCAAATCCTGTGTATCTTTTTTTTGGTTTTGTCCTCATTCATATTGTTAAGTTGGCATTAAATAGACATTATTGACGTCCCCACATGACTCAAAAAAACCCTTTTAATTAGCTAAAACTCAGTGACCCTACATTTCTGATGGGTTAAGTGGCACATTTCAGTTCCAATAGGCAATTTTTACACACACAGTTTAAGTCTGACCAAAACTAAAACAATTTGTGAAACGATTTTAATAAAAGGGAACAATCAAAGCTATACCTGTCAATTCATCAATGTTGAGTCAGAGTTTTGACTTTTGTAAAAGACTCTATACAGACTCACACAGGCTGTTAGAGGGTTTATGGATGGAAGGAAGAGTGTTTGAGATGATCAGAGGTTTACTGCGCCCACTTATTGATTTACATGCCGTAAATCCCATTGTTAAATCCTAAATCACACCTAGTTTACCCCTCTCTGACTTATGTCAGAGAGGTACTTGTGTGTACAGTCATATTTGGTTCACTCGTGATTAAGTTGCATTTATGTGACGAAGGACTGAAAAAAAAGTGGGGAATGGTTGGCGCGGTTAACAGAGATTTGAACAAAAACGAGCTGAGAGGATTTCTTCTCTGCGTTGACGTCGTAATGTCGTAAACACGGACTGGCTGGGAAATATTTAATCCAGCCTTAAGGGAGTGCCTTCATTCTGTGTGTGCATGTGTCTGTCTATACGTTTGCACATACAGTGAGTCACTGTTGAGGCCCAGCATACTTTGATTCAACTGAAAAGCATTTAATGGCATGACTTGTTCTTCCTCATTGACTCCTGAATAAAGAGTGAAACTAGAGTTCAAATATGTGTCTGTATCACTGTGGTAAATAAGTTGTCAGTCAGCTTAGGACTTTGGATATACATGTATTTATATGTATGTGTGTCTGGCTTACTGGTAGTAAGTGAGAGGTCTCTGGATAAGTGGCATGTTGTCAGCACTATTCAGTGGGAATTTCTACTATCCAGGTGCTTGGAATACTGTCCTGGGAAGACTCCTCTCATGTATCATAACAGTTTGTGTGTGTGTGTTTGGGCCCTGGGTACCAGTGAAATGCAGACTCTCTGAACCTGGGCCTTCCTGCCAAAGTCTTAAGTGCAGTAAAGCTACCTAATGAATTTTTCGGAGGATTTTTGTCCGGACAGGAGTTTATACACACGCACTTGAGGTGTTGTGTATATTGACTATTACAATGAGTAGTGGTTGTCTAAATAGACCACTTGTCAAACTAAGTGACACAAGGCAGCACATAGAAGGTCTGATCTTAAACCTTTCATTTAGAGTCAGGGAGAGTTAAGGAGCTACTGAAAATAACTGTAATTTAGCTGTAAAAGTCCCGTTCCCTTTGGCAAAAAAAAAAACACCTTGTGTGTATGGTCCCACAAAATGGATATTCAGCAGCTTGAGGGAGTGGCTGCTAGTGAAAGCCAACATGAGGCCAGAGTCAGGTGGTACAAAGGTTTTCAGCCAGGTGAATTGTTCAGCTGTCTGCCTTTCCATGCCTGTTGTTACCACTCATTTTTTTTTCCCTTTATGGCATGTAAGAGGACGAGGGTTCAACATGGAAAATCATAACCCACACAAGCCAGTGGCTGGAAGTGCTGACATGCAGTGAACACAGTTGTAATCTGTGGGGAAAACCCTCCTGAATTTAGCTCTAGGCTTCATAATCTGTCTACCAGCACGTCTAAAGCTCAAAAATTCACATTATATCTTGTTTGTTTAATTCATCAAAACCAACAAACAAACAAACAGACATAAAAACAAAGTGTAAAAATGAAAAATTGTAAATTTTTTGGACGGGACCAGTTTCTGGGCAACCAGCAGAGACATACAAAATGAGACTTTATATGTTTAGTAGTGAGCTTTAAATTGTGCAATTAGGAAGATTTTGGTACTTTTAGTCAGAGCCAGGCTAACTGTTTCCCCCTGTTTCTACTCCTAATGCTAAGCTAAGCTAACCAGCTGTAGGCTATAGCTTCATACTTACCCTACAGAGTGGTATCGGTTTTCTCATCTAACGCTTAGCAAGAAAGCATACAAGTGCATTTCCCAAAAATAACAAACTATTCCTTCAAATAATGGCTTGTTTATCAGTGAATAAATCTATTCTAATAAGTATAGGTATATCTAACTATTTATTATTAAGTAACTATGTGTTTAGCACCTGCAGCAGCCTTGATTTATATCATACGAGTAAACGACAGTTGATCTCATTGAAGGTTTGCCTTTGGCCTGCTGAAGTCAGGCATCTCCATGGCCATGAGATAAGTCACTTAGTAACTCAGTGACCACTGCAGCACATGTGTTTATATGCATGTGTCTTTCAAAGGTCAAAGAACGTTAAATGACAACAGGTAATCATAACCAAATGCTATCTTTGATGACAGTGGTGGTATGAGTAAGTGAGAGCTCAGTGGTAAGCTATACATGGATCTATGATCTGAGTGAGTGCATACATGTGTTTGACTGTATGTGTGAGGGTCAAAGAACACACTTCACTCTTCACTGACATCACCACCTAGTCTACTGAACTATGAGAAACAAATTCCCGTTTCAGTGACAAAAACACACACACAACCTAAAAGAGTATTCATATTTGTTTGCCTTCAAGCATGCATGTGTGCCTGTGTTGTCTCAGTATTTACCAGTGAATTGAAGCTGATGTGACATCCTCGTGTGACGTCGCCAGCTCATGTTTTTCTCTTCAAATAAGGCAACCAACCAGCCAGACATTCAGGAGCAACAAAAGAAACAGTCTGCTCTGCAGAATTGCCACTCCCTGCATTACTACACCCATCCCACCATGGCTTCCTGTTCCTCTAATGAGTAAAGATGCTGCAAGTTTCTCTTTGCCCACAACCTAGGAAGGCCATCATCAACAAATTCACTTCCACTACCTCCTCTTGTCTCCTCTCTATGTACATTTATGGTGTCTCCTCTTCTTCCTCTTTCTGTCGCTCTTATCATAAAGAGAATTTGATATTTTGTGTACATGATATGGGCAGCTGAGGCTAAAAACAAGGTTATTTGGTTTGAGTGGCCATATGTTTGCAGGGGAAGTGGGAGGAACCATGAAAGGCCAGTTGCTAATGGGTAAAGCTGGCCAATTGGGGGTGGTCGTGAGTACTATATCTATTGTCCACACACACACACACACACACACACACACACACACACACACACACACACACACACACACACAGAGTTAAAAATCTGCTGCCTTAAGTCTAACTGCTACTAGACTGCAAGACTGCAGTTCAATACAAAAAACATTAGTTGCAATTAGACTTGAGTGAGGTTGAAAGCTAAGGCATGGAAATTTGGATGTCAAAGAGGGATAGAAAACGAAAAGGGTGAGATGAAAGCAAGAGATAAAACCCATCGGTTAGAAAATGATGGCGTACAGATGGAGACACAGAAAGAGATTAGAGAAGAGGAAGATGATGTGAAATATTTAATGTCATTTTGTAAAGTCATCACATTTGTCATCCACAGGAGTGTCACTCTTGCTTTACTGCAACACTAAACATGTGTAATAGTACGTATGATCATGTGAGGTCAAGCTTAGTGCAGCAAAGATTGCATTTTCTCGTTTAGATTAACAGCTAAAGTGTTTAAAGGAATAGTTTGACACTGATAATTACACTTATTTGGTTTCCGTCGGGGAGTTAGATGAGAAGACTGATAATACTGTCTTGCCTGGGCAGTAAAATAAAGCTAGAGCCAGCAGGTGCTTAGCTTAGCTTAGCACAGTTACTGAAAGACAGGGAGAAATAGCTAGCCTGGCTCTGTCCAAAGGTAATACAATTTACCCACTAGCAAGAAATAGGCACATAACCTTATGTAAAATGGCAGGTATAATGCGTTATTTGGTGTTGCCAGGCTGTTTCCCCACTTCCAGTCTTTGTGAAGTTAACCAGCTAATGACTGTAGCGTTATATTCCCATCTAAAAGTTAAACTAAATAAACTTAAAACAGTTTATCTTTCAGATTATTATTATATTATTGTTATATGCCTGACTGTTTCTTCTACAGTTGCTGGTACTCAGATTTTGTTACTTTTGGACAAAGCCAGGGTAGCTGTGTCCACATTTCCCAACTTGTCCACTACGTCCCAAAATGTCAAACTTTTGCTTAAAAAATGTATTTGCTTTTGATGCAGTAACTCAAAGTCTGGTGTGTCCGTAGACTTTCATCATTCTTTCTCTCTTCATTCATCCATCCCCCCATCTTGCATTTCCGTCCTCTCTCTCCTCCTCTCTCTCTCCCCATGCCCTCTCTTTTTCCCTTGTCTTTGCAGCCTATTGAAAAGTGACTGGCTGACATCTGTGACCGGTCATAGTTTCGGAGAGGGAAGCCCTATTCACAGCTCTTCCCTCATCCCCTTCCTGCCTCACTCCCTCCTTCCTCTCCACTACTCTCTCCTCTCCGGTGATACAGCCAATAGATTGGTTGTCTGCAGCGTCATTGATCCATGGGTCACCCTGGTGATAGTCTGACTCCAAGGCACGGGCCAGTTACCAGCTGTGTGTGTGTGTTTGGCCTGCCAGCTGGCTTGTTCGTGCTCCGATTGGATTAGCTTCCCATTTACGGCACAAATGGATCCTTAACTCCAACCCCCCACTTCTTAGTCACACACGCTTGTGCACACAGACACACATACTTTATTGGCCACTCCCCACCATGGCATCCTGACCAGTATCTCAAGTAATTTATCAAACCTTATAATATATGAAACTCTTCTGAATTCTCTTGACCCTTCCTTTGACTTTTTTTTTCTGTGTGTGCGACAAGTTAACCCACAGCAGTAAAACAAGTAGTTCAGATTGCAAGGCACATATTGCTGTGAGGATCTGAACATATTTTAATTATTTTAAAGGCTTGGTACTTCCTCTTTTAAATCTGTGTCTCAGCTCATGTTGGTTTCATTTCAGCTACCGGCATGGAGCTCTGAAACAATTGGGATTTTTTAGCACTGGCTACAAACTAATGCAAAACGTCAGCTAATAATAACCGATCAAAGTCTAGTGCTGCTTTGGAGAATCTCCCTGCTCTTTGAAAAACATGTGATTATTATGGCTAAAGCTGATCAAGAACTTTAAGTGTATATCCTAGTTTTCAGACCTTTTTAAAAGAAAAAAGGAGCTTCTCTGAAATGGCCAAACTAATGTAATAACCACATGCAGCCCTCCAGGCTGTGTGTTTTCTCAGAATGTTTTTTTCTTTTCTTCTATTCCTCATGAACACACACCCGACCCTCTGTCCTCTCTTTTTCTTACTCTTCCCCTTCCTTTGCACCAACCTTACTTCCTCTTGGTGTTCTGGCCTCTTATTGGCCCAAAGAGGAGACTGAGGTGCCTTTAAAGGCTGTGAGGTTTTATTCAGGTGTTGTTCAAAAGAGAAACTGAGCTTCCATCGCCTTAGCCATTAATGGAGAAATGTCAGAACTGAACCCAAGTATGCACAGAGAGACATCCTGATGTACACTATGTAAGGTCTGTGATGTCTTTTGAAATAAAGTGCATGTAAAGACCTACCTTCATGCATGATCACACAAGTAAAGGGGAACTTTACTTAAGAGAATAAGTGTATTTTTGTATGGAGTTTATGTAAAATGCAAGTAACATGTAAAGTAAATCTTCATTGCTGCTGCTCAGGCTAAGAAGACTTATCTATCTCTGTATCTAAATCTATATCCCACTGACACGCACACAAACGTGCATACACAAACACACACACACACACACACACACACACACACACACACACACACATACACACACACGCACACACACACACACACACACACACACTCCTTATTCACCCCCTGCATGGTGGTGAACCCAGGGAGGCTTATCTATCCTCTGCCATCTGTCTCTGGTTGGTGGGGGGGCGCCTCCTCTCAGATTTGCTGGCTTCACATGCTACCAGCCTTTTGATTGGCTTGTTTCGGACTTGCAAGCATCTTGACTGGTGGAGGCCCTGCTCTTACTTCCTGATTTTCCTTATTCCACTGCTGCTCCCTAAACTGTGCAGCGAGAGGTCAGCCACCTACACACGCCCATGCACTTTGGTCTGTAGTCTCTGGCAGTCAGCTCGTTCTGTACATTCCTTAGGTAACATTACAGCCTGCCGTACATCCCCGCTTTCACTCTTATTTCCTCATTCGCCTATTACCTTATCATATCTCTGTGTCACTCTCTGTCATTTACTTCCTGTATTTCTTCATCTTACTCTGACAAGCATCCATCAGGGGTCAACCACTGATTAAAGTGTTTAAAATAAGCACATACAGAGGAATGTAGCAGGGCTCCAGGTCCTACTTCTGCGTAAATCATCCTCTCAGCTCTAGAAATCTATCTCTTCTCCTCTCCTCTCTTCTCCTCTGCATAGTAACCGAGCCCACCCTCGTCATTTGCCACCAAAAAACAACTTCAATGCGGTGCTGCAGCATGCACCCAATGCCCCTGAATTGCTGAGTAAAGTTTGCATGCGTTGCTTTGCTTTGTTGTATTGTAACACCTCGTTTTTGTTTCAAGCCACCAGGCAGATTGTGTATTTGTGTGTGTGTGTGCTAGTGGACTATATTGTTTTGTATGGTGCGGTGCTGTTCATTTCTGTGTGCAGTTCCCACCCTTCTCTTCTCTCACACTCTCGCCGTTTGAATGAGCTGCCTGGTCCGCACTGATTGGCTGCTGGCGGCTGCCATATAAGGGCATAGGGCAGCAGCAGAGGCAGGAAATGGGGTAAAGAGGAAGTGGAGAGCCGGCTCTCGGAGACCGGCAGCAGAATGTGCAGCCTATAGAGAATTCATAAGAAATTGCCACACCTTTCCTTCGATCCTTCTCCATCTTTTCTTTTCAGTTTATACCATGTCATCTCTTCATTTTTGACATAATTATCTGCTTTCCTTTCTCTCTGCACAATTCTCATTCATCACCCACTCCTTTTTTCTTCTCTCCTCCTGTTTTCCTCTCCTCCTCTCCCTCCTGACTTAACACCCTTTCCTTATTAGCACATTCAAAAATGTGTGTTGACTCATTGGTAATAACTGCTGTGTGTATAAGAGTTTTCAAAGTGTGTGACGGGAAGTCTCTTAATGACTCATGGCAGCGATCTTTCAGCTTAGTGCAGCACACTAGCTTTACTTCACAGCCGAGGGTCGGACAAAGTCCACTTGGAGCTATGCAGCAGCAGTACATGGTGCTGTTGTGCAGCAGACTGTTATATGAGTACAGTATGATGTAATGTGTCAGTGTGAGACATTCGAGGGAGAGCTCTCTGTTCATCTGTGAGCCTTTAGTCTCCAGCAGACATGTACTAGCTTGCAGATAAACAAAAGAAATTCATCAAGTTCCACAGAGAGGCGAACAAAGAAGTTGCCAGAAGGATTGTAGGGTGAGAGGTGGAGGCCACTGGTTTGTTAATACAAAAATAAGCCAAAACAAATACAAAACAATACAAATTCTTAATGCATCATTATGAAGACAAATTCAAAACCTATAATTACCAGGCAGGGCCATAGCTACCATTTCAGACACTAAGCTCAATGCCTTTAGGTTTTAAAAACCTTCAGGGAGTTAAAATCAAAAACATACATGTGCTGAACATTTTATGAGCCGATTGCAGTATTTTTAGACGTTTAAATTTGAGTACTTTTAGGGCAGTAAATAAAGGTTTCTGCTCTCCTGCCCTAAAATTTTATCAGATGATTAGGATGCCTCCCTGTGGAGGTGTTCCAGGCACACCCAGCTGCAAGGATACCATGGGGCAGAACCAGAACACAATGGAGAGATCCCATCTGGCCTAGGAATGCCTCGGGATCCCCAAGAAAGAAGGATGAGCTGCCTTGCTTAGTCTCCTGCCACCTAAAGCCAAACCAGGATAAGCAGAGGAAGATGGATGGATGGAGTATGGAGAAGGCTATGAAATGGCACTCAGGCCCTCATGTATGTTTTTTAAGGGAGGGTTAGGTGTCCATATTTTTAAAAATCCTGTCTATGGCAAATACATACCTTTAGGATAGGGAGAATGGAAACTGGTTATAATCATACACTAATAAACTGTGCTAACAAACGTAGCAAAGGCCGTGACCTGAGAGAAATTGACAAACACACTTGGGACTTTTGGTGTTGACAAAAGAGACAAAATGGAAAAGTCTGACACTGTTAAGTAACATTTGCAGTGTCACAAGTGTAGCACAGTCTTTTCATCTGTGATTTTCATCGTTTAAACATATTAATATCTTCATAACCGAAGGGACATCATTCCTACCCCCGTTTGCATTGTAACACTGGCATTAATCTAAAAGTTCAACTCTTTTTCAGTTATAGTGGACACAGAGTTGCTACCCAACCATCATTTAATGCAGCAGTTGAACTGACACTTAAGGGCCGTGGAGTCTGGTTCTACCTGTGAAGTGACTTAGAAGAGGATGACAGTGCTGCCAGTCTCCTTCCCCACTTTTTTGGCTATCTCTGTGGGTTTGTTTGTGTTTGAATTGGCAGGAATGTGTGAGGTGTTATGGTGTGCAGTTAAGTGCATTCTTCATTTGTGTGTGTGTGTGTGTGTGTGTGTGTGTGTGTGTGTGTGTGTGTGTGTGTGTGTGTGTGTGTGTGTGTTTGTGAGTGTATTTGTTGACCTGGGTGTGTATTAGTGAGGCCACACCTTCCTTTTAGGGCTGACGTCCATAAAAGGAAATCTTTAAATTTGTCACATGACAACAATCTGAGGAATGCAAGATTGGTCACATGGGATGCCGTCTCAAGGAAATCAGCTTCACCCCCTAAGGACTGTGAAGTTATTTGTGTGTGTGTAGATGTGTGTTTGTCTCATTAGGTGTGTGTTCCTATTTGCAGCACCTACAGTACTTCCATTTATGTATCAATGTTTCAGTGATGAACAGAGTATCTTTGTGTCTTTTTGTAGTGTGCATGTGCCTTTCTATGAATGTGTGTGTTTTTGTGATTATAGGGGAATTCACTGCTCAAGAGATTTCACTTCTCTTTCAGTCGTGTTTCAGTAACTGGAAACTACAGAGGAGAACATTCCAATTTCCTTCTGTGTTTGTGTGTGTACGTGTGAGATGATGGATTGTGTACTTCAGTGTGTGGCCCATAAGCCATTGAATGTTAGTCAGTCACAATAGGTGGATGAGTTCCAACTTGAAAATTAAATCGGAAATGTGTCTTTGAGTTATTAGAAACATCAAAATAAAAGCTTCTAATTTCCACTGTACTATTTCATAGCCCTGTGTAGGATGTTGCACGAAACAGTACTAAATGTTTTCGTGTAAATGTGTTTATGTAGAAATGAAAATCAGCACTCACACCACTTCCTAAAGCTGTAGCTGCTGTGTGGGCTGCAGCTGATGCTGCTCTGTGCTGCCTCCTACAGCTGCCAACCGTCTACTGAAACCACAAGGCTGTCACTTTTGTTTTTTTGCTGCACACAGAAAATAACTTCCTCTTTATTCACTATAGGGGACCATATAAGGTTAACATTTCACAGGTACAGTCTCAGACACCATCACAACACAATTTAAAACACTGGCATTGGAGGAGTAGTGGATACCATATCTGGTAAAACTGTATAAACCATCTTTCATTTTATCTGTTGCACTGTCAGTGTGTGTGTTAGTCATCATGAAGACAGGAAATTTTGGGCAACAGCCTTGGTGAGGCTGTTTAGCTGTCATCAGCATACCATTTCTGTTTTTTTCAAACTGGACCAGCATAAGAGTTCCTTTTTTTACTTTCATTTCAATTTTCCTGAGTTTAAAATTTTCAGATCATAGCTGAATAAATGTTTTTTTGTCTAGCCATTCTAGCAGTGTGGCTCTAGGGATGGCAACGCAGGTCTGTCTATAACTTTGATTAAGACTGAAATGTCTCAACAACTATTGGATGGATTACTGTGGAATTTCATGGTGCCAAGAGGATGAAACCTTTAGACTTCAGTGATCAACTGACCTTTGATTTAATTCCACCATGAGACTTACATATGTGGTTTTGAGTGAAATGTCTCGACAACCATGGATTCAAGCGCTGTTGTTTCTAAGTACATCCTCACAGAGCTGCTAGCATGATTTTGTAAGTAGCTGTAAACTCTTGTTGCCTCAAAATTAACCATAAGAAAAGAAAAACAGATTTCCTCACACACTTTATTGTTACACCCATATCTTTTAACTTGTGCATTATTGTTAGCTGCATTTAATTCAAGCTTGACAAACACAGATTTGTATTTGCAGTGGAGAGACATAAAGTAGACAGAATTCTGAATGGTACCAGTGAAATTCTTCTCTGAACCTTGTCCCTGTATCATTGGAGGAATTTGCTGTACACCATTGCACCAAAAGAAATGAATAAACAGATTCTAATTTAGGCTTCTGTCATCTCCTGACAGTTTGCTTCTGTGTGCATGACCTCTGAGCTCTACCGCCACAGATTCAGACTGAGCTCCACAGTGCATTCTCACCACCTCACCAACACCCCCAAGCTTTTATATTCGGAGAAAGTGTATCCAAGAGGAAAAGAGACACACAGAGAAGGGAGGAGAGATGAGAGTATGGAAGAATAAACACAGAAAAACAAAGTGCAGCTGAGAATGAGGAAGAGAAAAGCCTGACAGAGACAGGAGAGGGCAGACAGGAATATTAGGGGGATTCATCCTTGATCCTTCTCTGACTCGGGCTTTTGCTCCTTCCCATCACCTGATATATTCCTCCTCCTTCTCCTCCTCCCAAGCATGAGCCTTTACTCCCCGTCCTCACAGCTGAGATATCGCCTCACCCCTCCTGCCTCCACCAGTGCGACACACACATCCCAGAGAGAACAGGAGGAGATGATGTAATGTCGAGAATAAAGACCAGGCTAGATTCCTCCTCTTTTCTACCTCTTTACTAATTTTCTACCTGATGCATCCCCTCCATTCATTCACTTTCATTCCTCGTCATTTCCTTGACTTTGGTATGTTTCTCTGGCATGTCAGTGAACTACACCATCTGTGTGCATGTAGGTTAACAAGCCTGTTTGGCAGTGTGTCCAAATAAAACTCCCCTCCCTCCTTCCCCTCCATCCCTCCCTCTCTCCAGACCATCCCCTCTCCCTCTGCAGTATTACATTGACCATTTGCACAAAGCTCTGGCCTAGTTGCAGTCCAATTTCCCTCTTCACTGTGTGCCTATATTAACTTCCTGCCAAGGGGTTAAAGTGGAAACAGCTGTTTTAAAGAACAGGCTCAAGGTATCTTTCATTTGAAGAGGAGACGAGGAGGGGAGAAATTTGGAGAGAAGAAAGCATAAGCAATAAGGAGAAGATGTTTGTGTCTTTGTGTGCGCATGCATGAGTGTGTACATATGTGTGTTAAAGCCAATCATGTGGGATTCCTTAAGCGGTGGGATACAGTAAAACTCTGAAATGTAGGTCAAGAGGCAGAGCATTTTCCTTGCACTGTTGCATAACCATGCACATGCACACACACACATACACACGTAAACACACTTGCCCAATTGTGTAGCTAGATTTCGCACAACCAAGATACACAATGTTAGGTGTGACTACGCTGATGTGCAGGGAAGACATCCAGTGTATGCAACTGTAAAAGTTCTTTCTGTTAACTTCAGTTTCCCTCTATCTCTACACATAGACATCCAGTGTATGCAACTGTAAAAGTTCTTTCTGTTAACTTCAGTTTCCCTCTATCTCTACACATAGACCTCTGACATGAAAATGTAGTGTAGTGTGTGTTGTAGCTGTGTGTGTGTGCTTGGGTAGGAGTGTTCCCTGTGTCCAGATATGGCTGCAGTGGAGAGAAGGAAAAAGAGATTAGACTTTTGTAGGTATATAACTGGCTTCACAGTCATTGGCTGAGGGCAGCAGGTAATTACCTGGACTGGACTGCCTTTTAAGGAGACTGGTCACAGACCTGCTGTAAATCCCTCATTCACTCGCTCTAGATACGCCTTCTCCCTGTCAAATCACCATTATTTTTTCGCCCCTGTCCTCCTTCAATTCACCTTTTCCTTCTCTGGTTTTCTCTCTTTACCTCTGCTAAGTCTTTCTGATTCACTCTCTCACCCTCTCTATCCATCCTGTTGTTTTGCACACTCCTCTGTGCTACAAAAGGCTGACAGGACAATAGAAAGAGGATGAAGTGGGGGAGTTACGCCTTTCTTGGCTCATCTGATTGTAAGCTGATAACCTGGAACGTACTACCAAGCTGTTACATAAGGGATAGGAGACACCTTCAGAGACTTTATATATATATATATAGATATCTGTGTGTGTGTGGTTGTGTGTGTGTGTTTGTGTGTGTGTGTGTGTGTGTGTGTGTGTGTGTGTGTGTGTGTGTGTGTGTGTGTGTGTGTGTGTGTGTGTGAGCACAGGGTGTGTGATAAATTAAGCAGCAGTGCCATTTCTGTCTGTTTTTCCCAAGTTTCTTCTGGTAATGTCTGGATAACTGGGTTAGTCACACTGCCATTTTTTTTTCAGAAGAATTTCGCTTATATCTGGGGTTCATTTCTGTGTGTGTGTGTGTGTGTGTGTGTGTGTGTGTGTGTGTGTGTGTGTGTGTGTGTGTGTTTGTATGTGTGTGCACGCGTGCGTTAAGAGAAGAGACCCCACTGTTCTTGAGAGGAAGAGGAACATGTTGAGTGTGTGTGGGTCCTGACTAATTCATCCTCCTTAGACTGTCATACTGATCACCATGTATGAACTGGTCAATTGTTTCATCTAGCTGAATTTGACATTCAGGGGGACTGAATGTTCTGCTAAGGCATGCAGTGGGAATTCTTGAAAAACCCATTTGTATCATTTTAGTATTATGTATTTGCAGGGGAATGCGGTTTGCGTAAATTATTGAAAGTACTCCTCGAATTTGGAAAATTCCCTATCCTCCCCATCAGTGCATCTCTCTGTATAAAGGAATCCTATATATACTTTCATTTCGCTGCAGTTTCTACTTGAGTAACTCCCAAACAATTAAGGACAAAAACCGTTATTGTTATTATTGATGGTAAGTGTCTGTGAAAACAGGGACACGAACAGCACAGCGAAACTTCGTAATGTGAGCTGTTCTGTTGAACTCCTGGGCCTGACATTATAAGAAATATGAAAATATTATAGTCTGCAATACACTAAGTCTGATGACTCAGAAAACAGGGGTTAGTTTCTATTTCTTTGCTACTGTGATGGGAAACCTGGCATGTCCGCTTTCACCAGAGATTCAAATGATTCAACTGAGAATGCCCTCATATGTCCACCATGGCTGCACAACAAAAAAAATTACTATTCTAACAGAACAAAATAGCCAATAAAATTTTAATCTGCTTGTCGATCCAGATATGTATATAAAAAACAAATCAAAACAATAATGACAGTCATGGGCTACATTAGTTTATTTTAAAAAATGTATTTGAAGAAATTTGACATTCTGGGAAATACAAACTTTCTTGTAAAGCATTAGATGAGATGATCGATACCACTCTCAAATCTGTACGGTAAATATGAAGCTACCGCCAGCAATTGGTTAGCTTAGCTTAGCACAAAGACTGGAACGGGGGGGGAACAGCTAGCCTGGCTCTGTCCAAATGTAACAAAATCCACCTGAAAGCATCTCTGAAGCTCACTAACTAACACTTTATATCGTCTTTGTTTAATATGCACAAAAACCAAAGTTGGTCTTTTACCGACCATATCTTGGCTGCTTCGCAACCAGCAGAAACTCAGTTACTGCTCCCGGCCAAGAAAAAGTCCAACAGAAAACACCCTCTCTCGTGTCTACACAGTTTTTCTACAAAGAGTGGTATCAGTCTTCTCATCTAACTCTCAGCAAGGAAGTGTGTGTCCCAAAATGTAAGACTATTCCTTTAAGTAATTGCCGTTGTTGTTGTTGTTCAGAAAATTTTTGTTCAATAAGGTCCTTCTGCAATGTTAGGACTAGATGAGCCTTTTAAAAAATCCCCACATCCGCAGTGAAAATAGATCACTTCCTCAGTGGCCTGTGGTTTAACTTTTCATTCAAACCTATAGTGTAGTGGATTCCTTGGGTATAGTTGGCAGAAGTATGGATTACTAACGTAGATTAAGTTGAAACTGTTACTGCGGTTAGAAAAACGTATAAGAAGCTAGTTTTACTCCAAGTCTGTACTTCTGTTGTTTGAAATATATCACATCTCTCGGTTCTGGTTAAGAACAAGGAGAGCTGAGGTTAATTCACTCCAAGTCCTTTCCAACACATGCAGTTCTGCCATTCGGCAGGAAGGGGCAGAACTGAGAGCAGTCTGCTTTAAAGTGTTGGAAACCTATTCAACCTTTGTATCGAGTTTTGTCAGCTTTGCTAGGTTTGTTTCTTTTGAGCTGTAGTGGGAAATGAAAGTTGCTATGTTATCATATAAACTAAATACTCAAGCTTTTTTTTTTAAAAATGGCATCACAGTAAATCAGTAGTTTGTTACATTATACACTGAACATTTAGTAGGAAGAAGGAAAGTTCTGCATAGTCACAAAGCTTTTCGATCCAGTAAATGATCTTGTTATTGTACCAACATCCCTTTTTAAAGGAACAATGAGTAGATTAAAGCTGGAGGCAAACTCTTAAAAAAAAAAACCCCTTTTTTGATGCAGTTTAAGTCCATTATATGTCTGTATACTGTGCTGAAACCAGTGTGTGCCCTGGTTTGGCCCACAAGGGTGGCTGGCTAGTGTTTGTGTTTAAGATGGTCATCTGTGCCAGATGTTAATGTTCCCCATATGTGTGTGATAGCTTGGTGTGCGCATGTGTGTGTCAGCAGATGGTGTGTGTCTGTCACACACATGCTCTCTTCCATTATCAGTTCCCCATCATCAATTATTCACACTAGGAGACTGAGCTGATCAAACTTGGCCACTTTGAGTCCGTGTTGGTTCTTGCTTGAAAAAATTGTGTGCACTATATGCATGTGTCTGTGTTTCTGTGCAAAATGAAAAAGTTCCAGAGCAGCTGAATCTTTCAGATGATCTGTGTAATAAGAGGCCAGCAGAGAACAGCTGGTGTTTGTGCTTGACGACGCGCGCGCGCGCGTGTGTGTGTGTCATTGGTGTGTCCGAAGAGGCTTTGTAAGGGGTCCTTTGTTGCAAAAGGACATATCATTAGCATCTAAAACTCCTTATTGCCCATGAAGAGAAAGATAGAGAGATGAAAAGATGAGGATAGAAGAAGCGAGTGAGCGAGACACAGAGAAGGAGAGGGAGAGAGAGAGAGAGAGAGAGAAAGAGGGAAGGAGGGAGATGTAGAGTGAGGGAGAGGAAGAAAGGGACCCATGGGATACAACAGGAAAGTGGTGGCAATGACCAGCAGCACCTGCCAGTTCACACAAATCTACCCTCTATGTGTGTGTGTATGTGTTTGTTCATTCCATGTTGATACACGTGTGGCTCCCAGTGTTGAGCTGTAGTGTGCTGCTGCCGCCAGTGGATGGAGCAGCAGAGCTCCTTTAGACTCAGTGTGTGATGAGACAGTCATTCAAGTAAGTCATTCAACACATTGAAAAAGGTAAGACTTTATTGTTAATGAGAGAAATTCACAGGGTAGCTCCTCATAGGCAAAGAGGTAAGAAAACAGATGAAAAAAGAGATATAGAACTCATAAAGAATAAAAATAAATAAAAATAAAATAATTAGAGAACTTTGAGAAATTACATTAAAAAAGATATATTAAATATATATGTTACAATACCTAACTACACTACATAAATGAATGTGCAGATATTTATGTGAAAGAAATCCAGTAATGCAACTCTGGCAGCCATGATGTTTTAGATTTATATAATGGAAGTGTATGTATACATGTAAACTATAAGTATGAATAATAATGAATGATGAATACAAAATACATAATATTATGTTAAAGTATATAGTATTAACAAATGTGCCTTATACGTGATACACAAACACTATAAAAGTTCAGTACTAGTAGAAATGGAAGAGAATATCATGATATTTTCTGTAATATAATGTAAAAAATATATAATAATGACAATATTGTGGTAATGGTATTATTATATAGTGGAATAAGTAATACAATTCAATTTAAAATAAAATAGAGTTATACATTTTACAAATAATTATACTGCTATATATATTACTTGTAATGATAATACTAGTAATATATAATCCAGACAAGGTGCAGGTGTTTTGTTGCAAAGTGCTTATTACACTGTGCTACAAATAAAGGCATCTACTGGGTGGTCTACAGGTATTGTTGTCCACATGCAATAGTCATGGATCTATCTGTTTTAACTGTATGCACAGAGTTCATTTAAAAGGTTTTGTAAGTTGTTTTAAGACTTTTAAGTTTAAAGTCCAAGAATATCAAAATTTTGATATTATAATTAAAAAAGGATCCCCTATGTGGTTTGCCAGTAACACTGAACAATGGATCAAATGACACCTGGAAAGTGTTTGCTCTTATTAACCCACAAATAACTGGTACCTGAATCTGCAGTTCCCCTCAGCTCTACGCAGTGTTTTGGCGTCTTTCAGCTCAATGTTTTGGTTTTCTAGCCCAAAGTTTTATGGTTCTGGTTCACTCTCACTACTCTCATCAGTTTCATTTCCAATGGCAGCAAGCAGCTTTAAAAAACACGCGGTACACTACTTGCCCACAACCAAACAGAAGACAGGCATAGTTAGCTGGTGAATAGTAGCATAGCATAGTGGAGCATTTAGCAGCTAAAGATAGTTCCCCCAGAAGTTACTGGATACCACAAAAGAGCTAAATGAAATGTAAATTTTGAAGTTACATTCACAAGGTTTCCAGAAACACAATTGAGCCAAATAAATGAAAATGTTCCTCTGTAATGTGTAAATGAGCGACCGTTTGCTAACATGTTCGTAATAACAACTTTATCAGGAGATAATATATCAATGAGTTTATAGCTAGCTGCTACCTCCAAGTAGCCAAAAAAAAATCAGTGAATGCATTTTTAAGATATGTTTATCTGTAAATAAGCTGAGTAAATCTAAAGGTGGACCAATTTCCTGAGCATACAGTCAAAAGGAAAGAAGCTTCATATTTTTTAGATGAAGAGAAGTTTAATTAATACTCTGCAAGTGTTTACTGCCTGAGAGATAAAAGGTGTTAAGAAAAGGAGGGAAATTAGTCAGGAAGGAGTGACATTCAGGTTACTGACCACAGAAACAGTGTTAATTCATGAGGACAGGATGTGCTGTCACAGGCCCATGCTGAGGCAGGAAGAGGTATTTTTAGTGGCGTCCTGATCAAGCTTCCCTGTAGTCAGTGCTGGAGGCGCCAATCAGCCCCCACAATCAATTCAAGCACACACATGCGCGCACACACACACATACACACATACACATACACACAAAACACAGTGTGATGCATTCTCATGACCTTGAGAGGAAAATCAGCATCTTGTTTCATTGAGGTGAAAATGAGATGATGTGACAGTTGCACACAAAGCCCACTGTCGTGCTATCACTCACTCACACACACACACACACTCACACACACACACACACACACACACACACACACACACACACACACACACACACACACACACACACACACACAAACACCCACCCTGCAGTGCCCCACTCATGCCTCACTGCTCGGTCTCTCTTGACTGACCTATATCTTTCTGTCGGCTACAGACGTCATGGCCACACTGAATCACAAGGAGCTACACACAGAGAATCACACACACTTCATAATGTGTTAACCAGAGGGAGAAGCTTTGAAGTTGCTGTGCTGATCTTGGCTTGACTGCTTTGCAGTCGCCATGACAATAAGAGGGCGGAGGAACTTATGGCATCCCCAAAGCACACACAAAAACACACACACACACACACACACACACACACACACACACACACACACACACACACACACACACACACACACACACACACGCTCACACACACACACACACACACACACACACACACACACACACACACACAAACAACACAATGCTGACCTTTGACACAACTGCTGTGTTGAGAATGGTGGCGAAGGCGTGGAGGGGAGTGTGTGGTGTTCCCGCGTGGCTTCAGCTTCCAGTCCTTTGTTGGATGAGAGGAGGCCCTTGGTAGGGCCGCAGCTGTGCGCACACATGCACGCTCACAAGCAAACACGCACATTCCTTAGTGATTGCAAGAGAACCCAGCACACACAACTCACAGACTCACTCTCTCATATAGCTAGTTCACACTGTCAGTATTGTCTCACTGCAGGTTTAAAAAGACTTTGAGTCAATTTTCTATAACAGTTGCTATAACAGTTGGCTAATGCCCAATAACAATAAAAATAAAGTAACAATGATTATGTTAATAAACTTAATCAATACAATACCCCTTATTCAGTGAATATAGCTAAAAGTGCTTCACTGTAAGAAGGAGGTAACAACACTAAGAGTCTTCAGCCATGCTAGCAGCTTTACGAGGTTCTACTTAGGCACAGTGGTGCTTTTGGCTAAATTATAACATCAGCATGCTAACATGCTCACAGTGACAATGCTTACGTGCTGATGTGTAGCGGGTATAATATTTTTAATATTTACTATATTCACCATCTTAGTTTAGTGCGTTAGCATGTCAACATTTGCTAATTAGTGCTGAACACAAAGTGCAGCTGAGGCTGATGGGAATATGGTCATTGTAGTAATTAATAAATGTAATTGGTTTTGAGGGGAATTTGGTAATAAACAAAAGTCATGGACAAAATTCAATTTTGTCCAGATGACTGGAATCCACCGAAATCAGTAAGGTTCATCCTCAGAGGACCACGAATGTCTGTACAAAATTTCATTACAATCCATCCAGTAGTTGTTGAGATATTTTAGCCATTCTCAGAGCTACGCTGGTACAGTAGCATGGCAAAAATGCAAAGGTAAAACAATGGCACAAAGAACATTCTTCACTGTTGTTTCAAAAATGCTCATAATATTCTTTGGGAATCACATTGCACAGGTTGGAAGAAAGCTGAAAAAAGCTGCAGCTACAAATTTGTTACAACAAAATATATTTGAGATGAAGTAAAGGTGTTCTGCTCCCTCTGTCAATGTGTTGTTTTAAGCTTCCATCAGAGTCCCAGGTGAAACTGAGGTTTTCAACTTTGATCTGAGGAAACATGATACTAACGACTACACAAGAAGGAGAGAGACAGAAACAGGCAGACGGAAAGTGGGTCTCTTAGTACATGTTCCATCATGACAATGATCAATATGATCAATAGAAAGACCAGCGCAAATCAGGGGTAAGTACAAAACAATGTCAGGTCATCTGCTGCCCTCACCAGAATCATCACATTAGGGACTGAGTAGTGTTGGGACACTAAGAAGTTATTTGAATTTCATGCTTTTGTGGAAACACTGGGGTATTTGTTGCATCTACCTGACACAGCGTCACATGATTTACTGCGTGACCCGAGCACCAAAATGAGACAGATCGTGACATTATGGCTGATGTCTTCACTCACATACAGTACTGAACCACCTCAACTGAAACACGCGTTGACCTCAGCCACTGCAGATGGGGCCACATCCATTTAGTTGGTCAATGTTCCCAGTAAAATGTAGGTTAATGCAGGAGGGCTGACAAAGATCTCACAGATCCCACATGTTTTTCGTAATCAGTCTGCCATGTCTCGACATCCTGAACCAGCCAAAGCTCCTAAGGGCCCACTTGAATCACAAATCCCAACTGACTAAGAACACTCCCGATGCAATCATACGCACATCTGCACGCACCATCGTCCAATGGTTTCTGCAAACTGGGCTCAGAGTAGAAATGACTGAGTAAATACAGGTCAGAGGAGAGACACAGATTCCCCTCAGTACTCCCTTATTCTCTCCATCCCATATTCACACCATTTGGTCTTCCGCTCTTATTCTGTTCATATCCTTCCTTTCTCAGCTAATGTTTCCATTTCATTGTCTTTCTCTTTTTTAAATGCATCTTTGTTATATTTCAATCAACTTTGTGAGTCATCACTAAAAGCTGCAACATCTCCACAGGTGCAAAACAAAGAATGGTTAATTTACTTTTTCATTAAGTTATTCATGCACAGACTCAGTTTCAATAAAAACTTCTCCCAAACAGGCCTTTGGTTGGCCCTATCTTCCAGACACATCTGGAAAGGTGTTTCCTGATTAGTGGATATTAAAATGCAGCGGTGAAAAAGAAGTTCTGATTCGCTCCAGCTCAGAGGTGTGTGTTAGAAAAGAATGCTCACTGGGCAGCTTTGTGTCTGCTGACGCAGTGCTGCAGTGCTGCACAATCTGCAAGTGTTGTGAGTGCAGCAAGTGTGTCAGTGTGTCAGTGTGCGCTTGTGTGTGCGCGGGCTCGCCACAGCAGACTGCCTGCCCTTCATCAGCCAACAGATTCAAGGCTGGTCTCCATAGTAACCATCCTCAAAGCTCGGCTTGAGAACAAAGATAGCTTCCCTCTGTGTCCCTCCCCGCTTCCTTTTGACAGGGCGTTTGAGACTCCTGCGGTGAGATTTCTCCAGTGGCTGGTGTTTGTGTGTGTTCATAAAATACATGTGGGTGTTGTTTTGTGTTTGGGTGAGGTGTAGTGTATTCACCAATCACTGCTAGTCTCATCAATCTCATCACATATCTGGGTCAAAATCTGCAATATGCAATGCAATATTAGAAAGAGAGAGAGAGTGAGTGAGTGTGTGTGTGTTTGTGTGCTTGTCCATGTGTGTTTGGTAAGACAGAGCGTCTCCCTCTCAAACACAAATGAAGTTACATTTGCAACAATGGAGGCACCCATCTGGAGCAAAAGATAGGCGAAGAATGAGACACACACTCACACACACACACACACACACACACACACACACACACACACACACACACACACACACACACACACACACACACACACACACACAAAGTACAAAGCTAGGCCTACACCAGCACATTTGTTGCAGAGTTATCAGATCATGAACATTTATCTTTCACGGTGTTACAGTGAGATTTTAATCAGGCAGTAATATACTATATATTAGATGAGTTTAGTACATGTGTGTACGAGTCTTCAAAGCCAAATCTTCAAATTGAACTCAGTGTTTTTAGCAGCAGAGTTTCTCATAGGTTACTGAGAGAATAGCGGTAAGATCAGCCATGACACAGTATATTTCTTCCTTTTTAAAAGTTTATTAAAAAACCACAAAGCCACAGACATCATATGCTGTAATAACTCTCTCACAAATACTGTATTTGGCTCCTGAGCTTTTAACATTTTGTGCACTGCTCGTATAGGCTAGTTTTGTACCGAACTGAAGGTAACAGATCCAGTACTACTACTGAACTGCCAACGTGAAGGTCATCTCGGGTCCTTTATTTCTGTTCTGAGGAGCGAGGATAAAGATTATTCTTCACATTAATCCATTAAATGTGAGTTCAATAACATTGAAAGGCAGTCTGTGGCTAGCATGTGGCATGTATTTGTCCATATTTGTTTTGTTTCCAGGCACTTCCATATTAGGAACAGTAGTTGGATATGTTGGAGTTTTCAGAATAATATGAGAATTACAACATGGAGTTGACATGAATGCTCGGTACAAGTTGGAAACTTGCAATTACAATAACTCCAGTACGACATAAACACGGCATCAATAATAAGCAAGTGCCTAAAAAAAAAATGGATGCCTCACATCTGCCAAAGACCCAGATTTAATGGACATGGTGTCATATTGGCAGTGCACATTATTTTAATCCTAACATGACCAACTCTGTGATGATAAAACAGTCTTGACGACGTCAATGCTCACAAGTTGTTAACATGGGAATATTTCCCCTCTATCCCATATGATGTGAATGAATCATGCCTGGCGATGCATTCGCTTACTGACATATGCAGTATAATGAAGTGCAGCTGAACAGTGATGTGGTTAGAAAAAAGTGAATGAGCTACATAATCAGTGACTATGAACCTTTGAACTGATCTGAACGAAACCTTTTGAATCAGCAAAGTGATTCTTAATTTCCAACTCTACGGTACATCCGGGGTAAGATAACAACTCCACACTCAGTCGCCAGTGAATGGAGCTCCACTGCTAAAAGCCACTGATTCAGTTCAGTCAGTTCAGGTTAAGATTCATTGTCAAAGGTTTTGTTTGTGCATGTACTGAACAGCTCTAGATCAGCTGCCTTTATGATGTTTATGATTTCTCCTGACGCTCATACTGTATGGCCAATTCATTGAAATATAACAAAAGTCAGTATTAGGAGATCCACTGTAGCTAAGGTGGATACATAAAGTATTTCAAATAACTGTTGGAAAGCCTCCTCTAGCCCAAAAGGAGGAGAAAAATAACATCATATATGTTTTTATTTTCCACATGAAGACAAAACTACAGTCTTCTTGCTTGAAAAAAATGTAACACTTTATATATATATATATATATATATATATATATATATATATATATATATATATATCACATTATATACGATATTTTCCAAAATGGCTGTGACCACATGTGAAACAAACTGTTCTAGTTCATTTTGATGAGGATTTTGATAATGAGAATGTAATTTCCCAAGCAACAAAGAACGTCACAGGAGAACATCTGTGAGTGTTGACCACTGTCTGTTAATCCAACAACAACGCTGAATCAATTATTCATCTGAATCCTCTTAGTTAATTTGTGCTGCACTTGGCACAGGGAGATGCGAGGGATTTGCACTTTGGAGAGAAGGCGTATTCATGCTGCTGTGCCAGCTCTGACGATCAATCCCAATGAGTTGACTCTTTCCGTTTTAGGAACAGTATGCAGTCATCCTGCACAGGTCTGCTGCAGAGGCTTTTATAACTGGCTTTAAGGTGGACACCTGAAATATTATCTTCAAAGGACATTTTGGGAAATATGGTTATTTGCTTTTTTGTCATGACTTAGATTTGAAGATCAATACCAGTCTCCTGTCTGTCTGTTCAATATGAAGTTGGAGGCAGCAGTCGCTTAGCTTAGCATAAAGAAAGTGGGACAGTGTTGGCCTGGCTCCGGCCAAATATTAAGTTTGTTTTAATCTGTACAAAAACTGAAGTGAAAAAAAGACAAGCTGTGGTTTTACAATGAATTATAAACTGGAAGTATTTCTTTTCTAAAACTGTCATTTATTTTTAAATATCCAGATGAGTTTGCTCTATACTCTTGTTGATGTGGCATATTAAAATAGCTGCAGCATTTCCCCAACAGGAACATTAATATTTCAGTCAGTCCATTTTTTTCAAAATGAAACAGCATAAAAATAAAATGAAATATTGGTGGAAGTTAAATATATCTCTAAAAAGGGTTTCTGATTCCTCTGTATGCTACCTCAAGTCTCTAGGTAGCATACAGAGCTTAAAATTCGTCTTAAACCACAGTGTGAAAGTTGAACAGTTCTGGGAAATAACAACAAACTGGGTCCTATTTGGTACTTACTGTATTTGAATGTATTCTTTTTTTTGTGTATTTACTGTATATTAGAAACAACACACAAATTTGCAGCAGGCATGCATATTTCACTGATCTCAGCAGCTGTTAACACCGCTTTCAACATTCAATGTTCAAGGTGCACAAAACATCACGCCAGGTAAGGAAATATCCAACCTGGATATTCCTAAGGGACCTAAAGGCAATGTGACACAGTGTTAAGGTTTGCTTCTAAAAATCCACTCACTAAAATCACTGATACAAATGCTGTTTGTTTGGACTCCAGGGATTGAAAGTTAGATTTTTTTTTTTTTTTGTCAGACATATATCTCTGAATAAAATAAGGTGACTGAAGCACTAAAGAGTTGGCAGAAGAACAGAGGAACTTTCTGATCACAATGAACTCTGTTTGACCACATAGACGAGGCTCAGTAATGTCCTTCTTGATGCAGCTCCACTGCAGGGAACAGCTCAGAGATCTTTGCGTATACTCCTTTCACAATTCAATTTTTTAACTCGGGCTATTAAAAGCAAATAGTGCACAACATGGGCAGGCAAAACTATATCAGAACAAGTCCAGTGATTTTATTAGATTCTGGCTCTGGAGCTGAAATTATACTGAGATTTGATTTGATTGAAGATGTTCTGTCTGAAGATTGGATTTATCCAGACTGCAGGAGAGAGAGAGACAGGGGGGGATTAGCACTGAGGAGATTACATTTTAGGTTCAGATTACTTTCCATTTGCAAACCCACCAGCATGCAGAGATGTGAATGAGATGGTGAAGCATTGTAATGCTCACTGGTAGAGACAGTCAGAATTAAGAACATTATTTATTTATGAAAAATGTGAAATTGTTCTTTTCTTCTGGCCATTGATGCTGGTAAAATATTCAGGAGGAACACATGAAATGGCTCGACACAACCCTGAAATATTCTTGTGTGCACATCATTTATTTTGATGTGTTTAAGATTGCAAACTTCTCAAAAGTCTGGAAAAGAGGGCAAGGTGAACTATCTCACTAGTATTTGCTCTTATTTCCCCAGTATTATATGATAAAGGATTTTTTTCCAGCGACTGATTAATCATCTTGTAGTCAATACATTCACAATTTCAATTTTATTGTAGAAGTTGTTCAACTTGATTTTATATTTTTGGTCTTCTTTATAGTATTGTATTATATTGCCTTGTAAAACAGGGAGAGAAATGAGTTATGAACTACTTTTGCTTCGACTTTTGTGTGTGTTTTTTGCTAAAAAAAAAAAAACAAACCCAAACTTTGCATACTTGGTCGTGTACGTGTGTGTCTGTGTGTGTATGTGTGTGTTTGGTGCATGCTCACGCACCGACTGAGGAGATTCCAGCGTGATCTGTTTGGCCTCTTTGTTTATGGAGCCTTTGCTGCCCTCTGATGTGCTTGCTCAGGCCATGAATAGAGCTTTGTGTGTGGATGCACATAACCCGTCCTCATGATTTGAATGCTGGGTCCATCTGATCAATAGGTCTCTGAGAAAGAGAGATGAGAGTGATATGATGTGAGCATTTGCTGGAAAACAGATTCACCACATGTGAATGTGGGTAAAAGGACAATCGAGGTTAATGGAGCCTCCTCTCTTATCTCCTTACTTTTTTTTTAGCCCACTTCCTCTGAACTTAGACTTTGCAGCAGCGTTTTTTCATATATCTGCATACACAGTTTTTGGTTTGACAAGACTTTTACGGACAGAAGAAGAGTCTCTGGCGAGTGTGTGTAGACGGAGATGAGTTAAAAGCGAAAGAACATCAGCAGAGGAGAGACATAAAATTTCACTTCAGCTCCCAGATTCCTGTCCATCCGAGGGGGGCGTGGCCTGTAGCCCAACGTCACTGATGCTTATATAGGCTGCAGCTGTGGCGGCGGGCTCGCGCTGCTGAGACAGGCAGAGCACTGAGGACCGGCGGCGCGCGCTCACAGACTCTCACTCAGCCCCCCATACACACACACACACACACGCACACACACACACTCTCCCCAAACAAAGAGAAGCACGCGAGGCAGGACAGCATCCCACCCTTTCAGCCGCGAGCTCAATCACTTGCAGAACCGCCCCCCCCCAACGTCCCTCTCAGACAGAACCGGTCCGGTCCGAGGCTCAAGCTCACAGAACCGACAATGACAACTAACGGCGCGACTAACGGAACCAGCGACATGCTGCAGATCCAGTTCGGTCTGATCAACTGCGGGAACAAATACCTAACGGCGGAGACCTTCGGCTTCAAAATCAACGCATCCGCCACGAGTATGAAGAAGAAGCAGATCTGGACTCTGGAGCAGAGCGGCGACGACTCCAGCGGGAATGTGTTCCTCCTCAAGTCACATCTGGGCCGGTACATCGCCGCCGATAAGGACGGGAACGTTACCGGAGAAACCGAGACCCCGGGGCCGGAGTGCCGGTTCATCATCACCGCCCATGATGACGGCCGCTGGTCCCTGCAGTCCGAGCCGCACGGCCGCTACCTGGGCGGCACCGAGGACCGAATCATCTGCTTCGCCCAGACCGCCTCTGTGGCGGAGAAATGGAGCGTGCACATCGCCATGCACCCGCAGGTGAACATCTTCAGCATGACGCGCAAGCGGTACGCGCACCTGAGCGCCAAGGTGGACGAGATTGCCATCGACCGGGACGTGCCGTGGGGGGTGGACTCCATGATCACTCTGGTGTTCCGCGACCAGCGCTACCACCTGCAGACCTCCGACAACCGCTTCCTGAGGAACGACGGCGCGCTGGTCGCCACCACAGACAAGAGCACGGGCTACACGCTGGAGTTCCGCTCCGGTAAGGTGGCCTTCAGAGACTGTAGCGGCAGGTACCTCGCGCCCTCCGGGCCCTCCGGCACCATGAAGTCCGGCAAGGGCGCGCGCGTGGGCAAGGACGAGCTGTTCGTGCTGGAGCAGAGCCACCCGCAGGTCGTGCTCACAGCTGCCAACGAGAGGAACGTCTCTACCCGGCAAGGTGGGTGTGGTGGCCCGGTGTGTGTGTGCGCTGCTGGCCCGGTGGACCTCTGGGCGACTGCTTGTGTGTGTGTGTGTGTGTGTGTGTGTGTGTGTGTGTGTGTGTGTGTGTGTGTGTGTTGGGTAGCTCATCCCTTTGGCAGAGGAAGGGTTAAAGTGATGGAATGTCAGACTTCATCCCCCCCTGCAGCCCACACACACATGCACACGGACATAGGACAGTGATGGCCTATATATTCACACACAAAACAGGCCTGCATGTATTAGCACATGCTAAACAATGACTTGAGTCCACATCTTTAAAAAAATGACTTGAGACTCAACACTGAAGACCTTTTAATATGCTGAAATGTGGGGAAACAGGCACATCATCACAGACTGAAGCTTAATCCATCAAATGTGTAAATATCTATGGTTTCCAACCCCCCCCAAACACACACACAAATGTAAAAAGAATAGCAAAGAGCTGATAACTGAGTACTGGCCATGTTAGTTGATGGCTTTACAGGGAATTTTACAGACAACTGACATGAAAAGAGGGCAACAAAGAAGCATACAGAGTCCTCAGCCGTGGTAACACACACAGCTCCATGTGCACATGTGCCATCATTCAAATGTAAAACAGCCACAAACTGGCAAGAGGCTGAACTGGCACAAAGCAGAACAGCTCCACGGTTAAAAAAGAGGAAGGATACACATACGAAGTCTCCAAAATAGTCAAATTCTAATACAGATACTATGTAAATGTATCCTGATTTAACACTGCATTCATTATTTGTCCCATCGCTAACAATCAGCTGTGCTACATCAAGTCTGGCGAGTTTATTTTCAACTTTAATATCCTACAATCTATATCAAAGCATTTCTGCTCACTTAGAACATCCACCTGTGTTCCTGTTGGTCAGAACATCATTTAAAATGCAGAACATAAGCAATCACCATTAACACTAATGGTGTATTGAAGAGAACTTGAATCATCTTTAGTTTAGTCACACAGCCCTGATGGCATTGCAACCTGAAACCAAACTCCTCCTGTGTATATTTTCTTCCTGCAGCTGTGTAATCGACCTGGATAGCAAAGCTGAAATTAGAGCCTTTTGTAGGTCTGAAAGCAGCTGAAGTCTTCAGACAGATTCATGATTCTTCAGAATTTGACGGACACAGGATTTTTCTTGATGCACCTGGCTGGTATCAATAAATAGTCCTAACCATCTCCAGGCGAGCACACTCCTGACTTGAATATCACTTTTTTATTCTTTTTATCAGGTGTGTGTGTGTGTGTGTGTGTGTGTGTGTGTGTGTGTGTGTGTGTGTGTGTGTGAGTGAGAGAGAGAGAGCTAATCCTGTCCATGTGTGTCTGATTTTCAGCTGTACGAGTGGGCAGAGATACAAGCTTGGTACCTCCGCCTTCTTCCTTCCTTCCTTCTTTTTATCCTCACCCTTTATTAATTTTTTCCACTTCTTCCTCACTATCACCTCTTCCCTAATTGTTTTCCCTTCTTTTTCAACATCTCTGACCATTTCCTTAGGCCATCCTCTCTCCCATCCTCCCTTCACTTGTCCTCCTCTGTCTTCTCACCCCTCCCCCACTCCTCCCTGCTACTCCAGCCTTCAGGCCTGGCTGTTGTGTGTCTGGGGTGATTATCAGTGACATCCCTCATGCTGAACAGTTGATCGGTACCTGAGTTTCATCAAGAAAGATTATGAATTTAATTGAAATTTGAGGTCTGAGTGAGCATGTGAATCATGCTCTTAAGAGCCCCTTTGACTCAGCACAAAAAAATCATCAATGTGATTTGGGTAGAGACGACGGAAACGCCTGAGAATGCTGAGAGACTGTAGCACTGTCTGTAATGAATGAAAGGAATATACTAATCGATGCTCGTTAAATCTGTAGTTTCTGGTCATGAGGAACAAACTGTTGAGAATACTGTGCGGTTTAGTGGTTTTGCTTCCTCTTTTCAGAGAGTATGATCTGTGTATTCTTTTATTTTCCTCTCCTGTCTCTCTAACACACTGAGCCTGCTTGTTCTCTCTTCGTGTTTTGTTTACTTGTCATAGTGGCTTCCTTGTCATATCCACTTTTTCACTGTTGGGAGTAATTCCTTTTTCTTCCAAAGTGGTGCTCAGTCTTGGATACAAAATGGAGGCTAGTTTTAAAGGTGGATGTTGAATAAAAAGGTTCACGAGATGGAAACCGTATTTAAAAACCTGGCAAGTTTAAACAAATCCATTGAAATTAGATGATGACATCTTCTGTAATGACAGAATGAATTGCACTTTAATTATCCCCAAGGAACAATGTATTGCTGCCTGTCAAGCATTTTGCTAAATCAGATTACGCCTTTCAATTACAGAGGGTGTAGTTCAGTGAAATGTCAAAGCAACATCCTGATCACACAAGCTCAAGTATGAAATTCTTACACCATGCAATGCTTTACATAGTGTAAATTAATACATTTTGGGTATACTTCTGTGTATATATAAGAAAAGTCTTATAGGTTATGTTTTAGCATCTTAAATGGAAAACTTTAATACTAACTGGCATATAATAACTTTTTACATAAGTAACAATGCTGATCAATATCTGGCTACAGCTGAAAGTTCTTCATTTTACATCATGGCATTTTATTGCTGAAAAGAGTTAAGAAATTTTGGCTGGTTTGGCTAACTTTTGTCTGTTTGTCAAAATAATTGATTAACTAATGCTACAATTCATCAGTTTTAGCTCCTGATACATTATCAATGCAAGTGAAAGAATAATTTAGTGTGCAGCGTCTACATGGGGATCAGAGGTAGAAATGCATTGGTCTGAGCTTAAAGGTGCACTGCAGGGTTTTCTTGTAAGCAAACAAAAGTTATGTTTACCGTCAGTGTTTCTCACCAAACATACAGTCTGTCCTTGACATCTCATAAACATGTGGAACACATTTGTTTCCTTATGAACAATTTGCAAAGCCACTTGGTTTTTAAAAATACATTTAAATTTTGCATTGTTTACATTCATGTTTGCTAGCTCCTGGTCTTTTTGTTCTAGCCTTTGTTGGCACATCACTGTCTTCTTGGCACGTTACTGCAACCAACTTTAGATCTGTGAAACGGCGTGAAGCAGGCAGCAGGACCATGCGTTGTATTGCCCCAGTGCTCTTGTGCATGCATGATACAAACAAAACGGGGACCCTCTTGTAAAATCATTGCTCTATAGTACTACTAGTGGTAAAAATAGTGTTGCCTTGTCAATGTAATTATGAAATTCAGTTTCCACTATTGCTTGCATTCATTTAATGACAATGGGTTGCTGACTCAGTTTTTAGTGCCACAGCAATCCCTGGCATCTTGTTACCTTAAGCAAAAATGACCTCAATTTCCAGGCATTGAGTTATACTGTAGACTTTAAATTTGGGAAAAAAAGAGAATATTGGAATCAGATTGGTGCTTGATATCAGAGGATATCATTACTTGGTTTTGCGTAAGAAAGTTGTATCGGTGCATCCCTATTCAAAAGTTAGTTACTAGTCCATTGCCTTGATCAAGGACACTTGTGCAGGTTGGGTACTCTCATTGGTGATTGAACCCATGTCCTCCCTGCTCTGTCTGCCATCCTGCGGCTCCAATCTGTCCATAATGAGCAGGAGGTCTGTATCTTTAGAGGATGACCACGTTCAACCCGCCAACAACCGGATCATTGTGATGTGGATTAAATGTTGAGTGGAATTAAACTGGCTCCAGATGTTTTTTTTTTTTTTTTTTTTTTAAACCGTCAGCTGCACATAGCCCCTCTCTGGCAGACATGAGCCAAGATGGTGGTTGAAGTCGGCTGGCTTCCATTAGCAGCCTAAAGGTTTTTGACGTGAGCAAGCTCAAGTGGGTCAGTCCAACAGCTGCTATGTCCAATCAAAACCGTTGATTTTGTGACTCATTTAATTGTTGTTGATGAAGTTTGTGTTCTTAGATGCAGTAAATCCAGTTTAGACATCCTTCATTAAATGGAGCCATGATATGTTGAGTTTGTTGGGACTGCCAAGACCCACTTCAGGAGGAGTTTATTCTGTTTAGAGATACATATCCCCAATTATGTTTACACATAACGCTTGCTTCAAAAATGTAACGGTTTATGTTGCCTCATTCTTAATTACATCTGCTAAGGAGGTTATGTTTTCTCCCTTGTCTATTTATTTGTCAGCAGGATTATTCAAAAACCACTGAACTTGCTAGAGGGATGGGGCATGGGCCAGGGAAGAACTACATGCCCCAAATGTAAGAAGAATTACATTTGGGGCAGATCTGTATCTTTTTCTAAGAATTTGAATTTTTTTGTCTGAAGTCTGGTTTGACATCAGCCTTGGCAGAGTTCTACGCTCCACTTAGTGCCCTTATAGTTTCTGTAGTTTTAGTGTCATTCCTCTAAACATTTTTCTTTTTTTTTTGGAGACACAAAACAGCTTTACCATGCAGTTCAATACTGCAAAATGAGGTTTTGCAGGTCAGTTTAATTATACTAACACTCTTTGAGGTTTAAAACCTCTCTGATCACATGAGGTGTTTGCTGTTGTGGTTTTATGCATCCCCACACCTCAACAATGGAGCTGGTTAATAAAATATCACCCTATGAATGATGGCCAAAACTACAAAAAAACAAGACCCATGTTGTAAAAATGCAGTAGAATTTTCCTTTAAGTCACTCTAATTGACTATATGAACCTACCTCATGTATAAACCTGTTTATGGACTGACCTAAATTAGCGTAAATATTAATGATTTAACATAACAGTGACTCTAATATTCTAAGCTCATCGCAGTTTATTATGAGTTATGTGTGTGTTGTTGTGAATCCAAGCTGCTGCAAAGAAATAATGAATTAATTTTTGAACTTTAACTTCGATGCTTCCAGAAACCTTTTAATTTCTCAGTATCATTTATTTCTTTGTTCTTCCAAAGAAATCACTGACTCATTTCCCGTTTGAAAAATATTAGATGCACATTACAGCAGTCCCTCTGTTTCTACTGTCCTCTAATTTGTGCTCGCAGCATTCATAGCTGCCATTAATTTCAACCCTCTGCTGTTGCTTGTTTCCTGCTCATATCATCTACACTCCTCATCCCTGGTCACAAATTCCCTGAGAGACTGTTTAACAACCCTGATATGGACTGAGACACAATTATCAGTCGGTTAGCCTGGAGCTCAATGACCCTTTAAGTGCCCTGTTTCGCCCCTAAACTGTGGTGCAGGTTTGAGTGAAGACTGAACGCTGGTTTCTCTTTATTTAAATGGATGAGAACCCATGACATCCTGTTTGCTACTGGTGTGACCATTGAGTACTGACTGCTCTTTGCAACTGATGGTCGTCCAGGCCACTGGGGATACCAATGGTGAGGTTATTGAAGTGGAAATGAGAATATTGCAGGGTTTCATTGTTTTTTTTTGTTTTTTTTTCAGTTCCTAATTTTCTGGAGTGTGATTCCTGTTGGGACTGGGCTGTTTTTATGTCAGATAGTTTCTCAACTGATTAACAGTTGAATTCTTGAGCATCTGATGATATGGCAGTAAAGCAGTGCCCCTTGAATGTTTTCTGGCTGCATCCTGGGACTAACCTCCTGATTTACAAAGCTTGCTATGAATGTATGAAGCTCCTGCAAGTCCTATGAAACATAACCAAAGCCACATTAAGAAATTTAAAATGCCAAGCACCTCTGAAAAGACTCAAGATCACACATTTAAAGAAACAATTTGATAATGTGGGAAATACATATTTGCTTATTTGCTTTGTTACTGAGTGTAGGATGAAAAGATTGGTACCACTCTCATATCTGTCCATTCAATATAAAGCTACAGCCAGTAACCAGAAAGTTTAGCTTAGCATAAAGAGTGGAAAAAGAGGGAAACAGCTAGCCTGACTCTGTCCACTGTAAAATACTAAAGTGTAACAACAATAATTGCAGATTAAGGTGGGGTTATGTGCTGGACCATTTCTTGACCAGAAACAGTGACTTCCTGGGGTTATGTTGCCCAGGAAGTCACCCATGACCAAGAAATAGTCCCACACATAACCTTCTGTAAAAAACAGGTTATTGATTTTACTCTTTGGTTTTTGTATGGATTAAGACAAGCAATTTATAAAGTGTTAGTGAGCTGTAGAGGTGCTGGTTTTTGTTACTTTTGAACAAAACCAGGCTAGCAGTTTCCCCCTGTTTTGAGTCCTTATGCTGAGCTACGCTAACCGGCTTCACATTTAGCATACAGATGTGAAAGTGGACTTGATCTTGTCATCTACCTATCAGCAAGAAAACAAATAAGCGTATTTTCAACTTAAAACTAATCATTTAACAGCTGACTTTGGTAGGTCACAGCTGTTAAAAAGCCACTCTGTGTTCAGATTACATTAGGTGACCATCTCAAATTGTAAAAGCTCTATGATTTTGGTTAGCCTGATTTTTGCTGACTCCGGTCGGAGCTCTCAAAAAATGTTGAAAATCAGTCATCACATTAAATCAGAGTTAAAATCTGGCTTTAAATCATGCAAAAGGAGACAGAGGGTGATGTGGCTCCATGTTGTGCCTGGCTATGATTCAGCCCTGACACCCTTTCTGTATCCTTCGCCCCCCACTGGCAGGAAATGAGACATGAGACATGACTCCGGCCTTGCCTGGTGTATGTTTACTACCTGCAGGGTGAGGGGTGATGATTTTCCAACTGCACAGCCCACTCACTCGATAGCTTCCCTTCTTTTTTATTTCTATCACTTTATGCATCCTTGGTAGTGTTCACTGGTTGTGACAGTGTGCGCATGCTGATGTTTTAATGTGTTTATAGACCCTCAGTATGTTTGTGTGTCTTTATATGTGTGTGTTGGTAGCATGCCAGGGGAGCTGCCTCACATCGGCTGCAGAGCACCAGAGAGCCTCTCCTTAATGTCGTCTACTTTATTATAGGTTAGGCTTCAGCTGGTCTCCAGTGTGTCATTCAGCTGTGCTCTGGGTGTGTCTCCAAGTTAATGTCCTCTAACTCATCGTTCAATTGTACTTCACTTGATTTTTGCAACACAATGAACACAGAATTGGCTTTAAATCAATGTACCAAAGGATTTTGGACATCCCCGGGCACAGTGCCGTGTCTGACCTCATTTTTGGAAGGTTTTTCTGCATTTGTTAGAGGAAGAGGGAGCATTAATGTGGTTTGTGTGTGTTCTCCAATTTTGTGCATACTGTATGAGCAGCGCTGTGTCATTCAGCACAGTAGGCTGGCTGGCCCGTCGTACTGCGTGTGTGTCTGTGTGTTTGGATCAGAACAAAGGCTGATGAGCTGGCTCCCTGTTTTTGCCCCAGCTGGTTGCCTCCTCAGTCAGGCCTTGTAAACAATAGGAGACGCACAAACACACACACAATTGGACTTGATACAATTGCGTGCGTTCACAGCAGGCCTCTAGTGCTGGCTCACAGTAACCGAGGCCAGCAATCTATGCCTGCCGTCATCAGGCTGAATGTTGTGGGCGGGGTGGACAGAAAGATAAAGGGGTTGTTTTCAAGAGCATGAGTGTGTGTTTGTTGGGCTTTGCATTTGGTGTGGTTTGGGAGGATTCTGCATGTGTGGTCACTTCTTTTGGTATGGTGAGCTGAGGGGGGACACGGAGTGCACAGACCCTCTTTCCTCCTCCTCCATTAACCTTGTGAGCTTCACAAACTGATCAGAATAGATGGATCTGGGTATATAATAAATTCACACACACAAATTCAGAACAGCCCTGACGGGCAGCCTTGGCCTCTCTGAGCCACAGGCCTCAGGGCAAGTGTTTTGTCTCTGTCAGTCTTGTATTTTCATTTTGTCTGTGTACCCACCAATGTTGTTCTTTCCTTGTGATAACTTGTGACCAGTTTCAAGGTGTGTGTATGTGTGGAAAGATGAGACACTAAACCTGTGACTATAGTGAAAAGAGCAGAAAACTTCCTCCTAACACAGTAGACCCACTAACCAAACATTGTCCTGTTTCCTTCAAAATATTCAGGTTTGTAAATGTTATTCACAAGAATGAAAACCCCTTTGACAACACCTACATAAATTTTAATCAAATGATTTCTGGGGAATTTAATCAAACCAGCTCAGTGGTGGAGAGAATAATGCTGTGCAGTTCGCAGTACAGCATGTAAAGTGTGCATTTTGTGAGTTTCCTGATGTATTTTTATTTAGTGAAATTCACGTTGGTTTTACTCCTCGTCTCCAGCAGTACCAGCATGACGACAGTCTTTAACCAGAGCCAGGCTTTGGACATTTTTTTTTTTTTTTTTTTTTTTGAGATTTTAGATTTTACAATAAGTCTAAACGTAGAAAAAAGTAAAAAAAAATTACTTTATTTTTTAGACTGAACTTCACAGTGGGTAATGCTCTCTTTTCATATTTGGTATCTTTTAAATTTGACAGATTCTTTCCAGAAATATTGAGTGTTTAATTCAAATTTATTATTGAGAACTACAACTGTTGGCGCTCAGCATCGATTTGTTAAAATAATGAGCTAGTAGCTCTGTCAGGGCAGAGTGTCTCAGACACACATACACACATTTTTAAATCGACTATTTCCTAAAAAGACGAACAGATTTTTTTAAAAAGGAATATTTTTGGAAATATGCTTATTCCCTATCTTGCCAAGACTTAATGTGAAGATTGATACTGCTCTTATAACTGTCTGTTCAGTATGAAGCTACAGCTGGCAGCCCATTAGCTTAGCTTAGCATAATAAAAGGGGAACAATGCTGACTTGGCTGTGTCAAAAGGTGACAAAATCTTGCAATTGTGAAAATAACAATTTCTGTTTTATGGGGGATTGCCAGGCAACTGGTCCTGGACAAGAAATAGTTTGGCATATGACCCCCATAAAACAGTTTTTTTTTTTTTTTTTTTTGTACGGATTAAACAAGAGATGTTTTATCTAGTGAGCTTTAGAGGTTTTGATAGGCGAATTTTACCTTTTGGACAGAGCCAGCTAGCAGTTTCTCCCTGTTTTCAGTCTTTTGTGCTAAGATAAGCTAACTGGCGACTGGCTGTAGCTTCATATTTACCATACAGACATGAGAGTGGTATCAGTCTTCTCATTTAACTCTTGGCAAGAACGTGAATCAGCCCTTTTCCCAAACTGTCAAAATAATCCTTTAATAAAACAAGGAGAACCAAATCATGTCATTCATTAAATATGCCATTAACCTCTGTTAAGTTGGCTATTGCAGATTTAGGATTTCTTGTTACCCGTGGTAGGTCATTTTTGAACAATTGGCCATTTTTTGAATGGACTACTGCACTTGAACTTTGAATATAAAAACAAAATCAGTGTTTTTTTTTTATTTTTTTATGTGTAACTTTTTAAAATTAGAGTAATACTAAGTTCGTGCTTTGATTCATATTATTGATGATTATATGTCCAAGTCCTTGATTAATAAACTGGTAGCACTGGGTCCTTCATATCTTTCAGGTATTGAATAAGGAATTCAACATCACAGATTATCTTCCCTCAGACTTTTTATGTATCATTTTTGAATGAGCTCATTCATGTTTTATGTGAGTCAGTAATCCCTCTAAGTTCCTCATGGGAAGAGGCATCCAGCAAATGGTTTACTCTCCCTCTGCACTGCGACAGTAATAAATGGGCTTTCCTGTGCTACTGTACTGAGCGTCTGTGTTGGCTGAGCAGGAAGCAGTGAGGATTAGAGGACAGTTCAGTGATGTGAGTGATGGTGCAGGCAAGCAGGGTCTAACCCTCTTTTTTTCCTAATTTTTCTCCTCTTGTCCTCCTCTAATGTTCCTTCAAACCCTCTTTGTCAGTTGCAACTAAACCTACATTTCAGATTCTTTACCCCCCCACCACCACTACCCCCATGTGGTTCCCATTATGGTCTGTTATATTTTCCTTCTCAGTCATCTGTGTGTGTGCTATCATGTGTTTCCCCACATATTTCTGCAGACACTCAATCTGTCCGCAAAGGCCAGAGTTCCTACATTGACTTTGAAGGGCACTTGACAGGAGAAGAGTAATGTGTAATTTCTCATTTCCCCCAGACACAAAATGTGAGCAGTAATTCTTGAGCGGCTAACACCTTATGTAATGCTTGCTTTGGTAACACAGGCTTGTCTAGGATCTTTGTTGCATTTAATATAAAACACATCTTTGGCTTCAGTTGGGGACAAGCGGTGTGCAGCTTGTAAGAGACACTTTGTGTGAAGGGAAGAGCAGTCACCAAGTGTACTGTTAAGGACTGAATGAAAATTATTCGATTAGGGAACGGGGCTGAACCTTATGTTTGACTTTTTAAACATGTTTAAACATAAGAACTTCCTTTAGACCCTCCCTTTGACTTAGAAAAAACTGTATCATCCAACATGTCAAAATTATCCGAGTACTCCTTTAACTAAAAGAGGCAAGGCAAAAAAAAATTTAAGATGGTGTACCTCAATTTAAACCACTATCTTAATTTTTACATAGCCACTAAATGTACTTTAAAAATTGAATTAGCAACTGTCCCATTTATAGTAAATATAAGAGAACTTTTTTTGTGCTAGTCTTCAATCTGTTTTTTTTAAATAAAGAGCTGGAAAGAAAACTGTTGTTGTTGCCACAGAATAATAAGCGAATTGGGACCAATTTGTAATGCTGCAATTGAATTTACAGGCTAAAGTTATGTTTTTTTTCCTTTTTGTGAAGGTGGGAATATGTTCACCGGATATATCCATGAGGACTCAAAACTGACACATTGGTCCTACAAGATACCATTTTATTATGACTAAATATCAGGGGGAGGATTGCTGTCCTCTGCATATGGCAAAATTTAGTTTCATGACCCATTGCCCACAGTAAAGTCATCTTTTAGAACTATTAAGCCCTTTATTTTATTTTTTTTTACAATAAATCTCGCAAGAAAGGCTGAAATAACTGAATAAACCTGGGGTGAAAAAACAAAAGACCTTACCCTACTATCCCCAAAAACGTACCCCCCCCTTCAGCAAAAATAAAAAAAATACACAACCCTCTTCCACCCTAATAATTTTTGTTCTGTTCCTCACTAAATGTCATTGTTGATCAATATTTGAATTCAGCTGATAAATAGCATGACCAGAAGACCCACTTCCAATTCTGAAAAAACACGATGATATTGTTTTTTTTATTATTAACAACTTTTATATAGGGCACATTTCCCTTTAATGTGTTCAGCGTGACCAGTGGAGCCAGTTGAGAGGCTGTAAGAGAACAAGAAAGATGGAAAAAGTGAGATGGAGGAGGAGGGATGGTGTCACACATGGAAAGGGGGACGGGATAGGGAGCACATGAGTGTGTTGGTTTGTTTTCTCAGACGCATCTTTCTTTCTCTCTCTGTCTGGTTCTCTTTCTCGCTCTGCACACATTTATACAGTGCTCCAACAGACGGTTTCTGTCTCTCTGTCCAGCCCTCCGGCTGAAGGTCCATGACTTCAGGACATACAATAGCTTGCATTGTTGTGTGTGTGTGTGTGTGTGTGGGGGGGTACGTTGGAGGGTTGTGTATGTGTTCATCCTATAGTTGACTCATGTTCGTTTACCTCTCTGTTGCTCTAAGTGGGGTTGATGTGATTTTTAATGAGGTCTGGTGTTCTATACACACACAGTGGGGTGTATTGAAAAACCAGAAATCATTTCCATTATTAATAAATCTGTTATTTTTTTCAATTAACTAAACGTTAAAATCAGAAAATTATTAAAAGAAAGGTTGCTTATTTTGTTCACCAACAGTCCAATTTACAGTGATATGAAAGAGAAAAGAAGCAAATCCTCATGAAATGCTGGAACCAGACAATGTTTGACATTTTCACATTTATGTCCAGACTGCAACATCTCAACAACTATTGGATGAATTTCCATGAAATTTCACACACATTCATGCTGTCCAGAGGATGAATGCTACTAGTTTTGGTGATGTCTTAACTTTTCATTTTGCACCATTGTCAAAATTTCAAATTATTAATTTGTCAGATACCTTGGTTTATGACCAAATACCTGCAAAACTAATGACATTCCCATCAGCGATACATTGTGTTTAGTACTAATTAGCAAATGTTGGCATGCTAACAGGCTAACTAAGAAGGTGTCCATGGTAAATATTATACTTGCTAAACATAAGGATTGTCACTGTGAGAATGTTAGCATGCTGAAATTAGCATTTAGCTAATTTAGCAAAGGACCACTTTGCCTATGTACAGCCTCCAAAGAGCTGCTAGCATGGCTTTAGACTTGGTCCATAATTTTATGGTTAATAAAAAGGCAAAGAAATGTGGGAACACAAACCATTAAAACGAAATTACTACCATTCAAAAATATGACAAAGTGCTACAAACTGAAATCACATGTATTGTATTGCCCTACAGGCAATACATTCTGTTGGTTGCCGTTTCTCACTTTTATTTTGTGAGTCAGTTTTTCCTTTGCGTTTCTCAATTTCTCTGACTTTTGTCATTACGGTAAATGAACAAATATTCTACAGGCCACATTTCTTTGCGTCTTTTATTAACAAATAAATTTAACCCCATATTAGTCTTGTTTCTTGATAAACTGACAATCAAAATTGTTGATTAATTTTAATAATCAATACATTTTTTGAACTGTTTCAGCTCTAGCTGCTGCTGTCTATAGTCATAGTCAATGCCAGTGATTCTTGTGGCTCTGTGCTCTTTTTTTCAGTGTTTTGTGACCATACACCATGATGACTAATTCTTTGAACTATAGAAGGGTCTGTCTGGACTCCGATAGATGTGTGTGTGTGTGCGCTGCTGTGTGGAAGCCTTCCCTAACCCAAGCTGTTTAATGTTGCTCATTTAGTGCGTCTGATCCTGACCAGAGGATGTGAGTGTGTGTGTGTGTGTGTGTATGTGTGTGTTACAAGCAGTTTATAATTCACTCTGTGTGTGTGTGTGTGTGTCTGCCTGCATCTGGACTGTTGGTTGTTCATGGTCATCATGCAGGCTTCATATGTGTGTATGACTCATGACTAACCCAGCAGTCTGCATTATAACTAATCTCTCCTCTCCAACTGCCTGACCGTGCCCAGGTATGGATCTGTCAGCCAATCAGGATGAGGAAGGTGACCAGGAGGTGTTCCAGGTGGAGATTTGCCGCGAAAACAGGAAGTGTGCGTTTCGGACTGCTGCTGGGAAATACTGGACCCTCACTGCTAATGGCGGCCTGCAGTGCACTGCCTCCACCAAGTAAGAATTACACACATTATGTCTCTCCTCAGTAAGATACACGTCTTTGACTTAAAAATTCAGAACCACACCTGCTCCAATCTTGTCTGTTCAGTCACCCCTTCAGAGCCTGTGTGTGTGTGTGTGTGTGTGTGTGTGTGTGTGTGTGTGTGTGTGTGTGTGTGTGCGCGCGCCGTCACGCGTGCTTCTCACAGAAAACCTGATACTTGTCTTTCACAGTTCTTAGTCTGTAGTCCTGTAATTTGAGCTGTGACATGATTTAGGAGTTTTGTGTGTGTGTGTGTGGGTAGTGGGGGTTGGGGGTGGATGAGGTGTGTGTGTGTGTGTGTGTGTGTGTGTGTGTGTGGGTAGTGGGGGTTGGGGGTGGATGAGGTGTGTGGGTAGTGGGGGTTGGGGGTGGATGAGGTGTGTGTGTGTGTGTGTGTGTGTGTGGGAGGTGAAGTGTGACTGATTTCATGTTCAGGCAGTTGAATGTTGTGGGAGATTAAGTGTGTTTGTGTGAAACCTCAACCTGTAAGGAGTCATTTTCCTTTGAGAAGTGTTTCTGTCCAGCCAGAGTGCTGGCTGTTAACCTTTGACCCTTTGCTCCTGGATGATTTCCCTGTTAGGCCCCAGACAGATGCAGGAATGGAAGCTGAAGCTGCGTTCATCGACAGCTCTTGTCATCCTTGAGTCATAAGAATAGTAACTGGTTCATTTATTCGTGTTTAAAAATTACCTTTATTTTGAAAATCTCCATGTTTTTAATAAAATGAGGGTGGTGCTCGAAAGAAGCTTCAGATGTAAAGGCATGAAGCAGATTTATATATACAGGAGGAATACAGAGCACAACAATAATCTGATCCAGTATCAGATTGGTCAGTGAAGCATGTGTCCTGAGTAAACTCAGAGGCTGAAACCCCTCCATTTTTTTTAAGTTAAAACAAAGCAAAGACAGTCGTCAACACCGAGGGGTCGCATTGCAGAGTGCTCTGCAGGAAGTTCACTAAATTCCTTCATCACATTCTTGAGCTTTGACTCGGTGCACTCCTCGCAGATTAGACCACAAATTTTTTTTTTTTCTGTCACCAAGTCCTCTTGTGGTTTTGGGAGAACATTTTGGAGAACGTTTTAGAGCTTCGCTAATAAAAAGTAGCAAGGCAGAGGTTTGAACCAGGAATGTTAAAGCTAGGCTAGAAAATAAAACCTGACTCCTCTGCCAAGTGAAAGGAATTAAAAAGCTACTTGGTTCAATTTAACCAAAGACTATAAGTGTATCCCTCAACACTGAGCCTGCCTATCCAGTTACCTAACGATTACTTGTGCTCTTGATAAAACAGCTGGGTGTAGTCTTCTGAGCAACAGGAGATCTAAATGTGAATATATGTTTATACCTGACATGTGCAAGGGTGCGACTGGATATCTAACTGCCATGTAAATTTAATTATCCCCCTTACCTCTCACGCCTTTACTTTCTCTCTCTGTAGGTCAGCTAATTGCTACTTTGACATTGAGTGGCGTGGGAAGAGGCTGACTCTCCGGGCCGCCAATGGGAAATATGTTGCCGCCAAGAAAAACGGCCAGCTAGCAGCCACGATTGACTCTGCAGGTCGGTGTGATTTGTTGATCCAGCTGTTCAGACAGTGACACTTAGCTAAGTGATTCACTTTTCAACAGTGACGGGGGGGGGGGTTTCAGTACAGTAAGAGTAATTAAATCATCACCGACTGTTTCAGTTGTTTCAGGGCTTTGAAGGGATCAGCACTTCTGAGTGTCTGTTTCGTAACAGCCGAACGTATAAATTTACTTCTTGGGTTTTAGCTTTGTTGCAGTCTTTTTGTTTCTTCTTTTAGCATTTTCCTGCTGTGTTTCTATTTAATCTAATCATGGTGATTTGAATCATAATGAGAAAACTTGAGTATGCAGAGTTAATGACTTTTATTGACTGGTTTTTACTAATAGTGTGCAAAAAAATTAAAGCATTAAGTTCAGCCCATGAAATTTTGCCCAACACATCATAACTAATACAACAGTTTAACATTTAGGGCCTGGCAACTTTTGAGCAGTTGCCAGGCAACCAACTCCAGGGAGTTACTGCTCCTGGCCAAGAAATAGTCAAATAAGAATCGTAAAATTGTAATTTATACACTTTGGTTTTTGTACAGATTAACACATTATATCTTGTTTGTTTAATCAGTGAACTTCAGAGGTGCTGGTAGGTGGATTTCGGGTAGAGCAAGGCCACCTGTTTAAAGTCTTTATGCTAAGCTAAGCTAACTGGCTGCTTGTTGTAGCCTTATATTTACTGTACAGACATGAGTGGTATCAATCTTCTCATCTGACTCTTAGCAAGAAAGTAAATAAACATATTTCCCAAAATGTCAAACAGTTCCTTTTAGTAACGCCATCTTACTCAGATTATTACACTGTGAATAGTAAGAGAGGCGAAATGAAGACTATGCACACACATTTTGCCATTAGAGCAAATGCATTTATTTCTGCAAGACAGAGCCATCAAGTCAGCAAGCAGATCAGAAGATGCTCCAGTTAAAGCAAGCATTGGGTGTGTGGGTGTTGGCATTAGTGAATCAAAGCTGAAACTTTCACTTTGTGCTGCAGTTTCTGATGAGGGGCTGTTGGCAGCCACAGTGCTGACACAAGTTGCTTTGCACACACTTTTTAATGAGATGCATGAAAAGTCAGCACTCTAAGATCAAGCACTGAGCTGCAACCAAGTGCACAAGTTGCTCTGCAGTTTGGCATTTTAGATATAGAAGTTACTGAAACTTACTTACATACTGAAGCTCCGGTAAACATGTTATATCCTTTGTCTGCCTTCAGGTGAGACCGAGGAGTTTATCATGAAACTGATTAATCGCCCGATCATCGTGCTGCGTGGGGAGCACGGCTTTATCGGCTGCAGGAAGGTTACAGGGACGCTGGACTCCAACCGCTCCTCCTACGACTACTTCACTCTGGAGTTCAGAGACGGAGCCTACAGCCTGCAAGGTCCGCTTATGTCCAGGCTCAGTGTGCCGAAGGACACACTGGCTATAGTTTGACGTAAACTTGCATATGCCCAGCAACAATACACAGCCAGCAAATAGCTATTGCTTGTCAGAGCATGTGGAGGGACCTCGTACAGGCTTACAAAGGATTAAATAATTTATTCTTTAAGGGATTCTCGTTATGGATTTACTCATTCATGAGGCATTTGTGCCAAAAAGGGGTATTTCATTTGGATGATCTCACTGCCTTTGTATTATGTAATTCGAACAAAGCGAATTTAAGCTAAACCTTTTGTGGCCTCCATCATTTTCACACCCTTCCCCCCCAAATTTTCGATACACGATACCTCCATCACATTCATTTCACTCTCTCTCTAATCCATCTTTTCCTCCTCTTCCATTTCCTCTCTTCCTCCTGCAGACTCAACGGGTAAATACTGGATGGTCGGGAACGAGCAGTCGGTGGTGAGCAGCAGTGACACACCCGTCGACTTCCTCTTTGAGTTCTGCGACTACAACAAGCTGGCCGTCCGCCACGCCGCCGATGGCAAGTACCTCCGCGGCGACCACGCCGGTGTGCTGAAGGCCAATACCGACGACCTGGAGACCGCCACGCTGTGGGAGTACTGAGGAAAGCGGGGCAACCATGGCAACGGGGATGCGGTGATGCTGATGTGAATGAATGAAGTGTGGCGACGCAGCATGGCAGCACCACCCGTCCATACATCTACCTATCCACCACCCCCTCTCCCTTTCCCTTTCATTCCTTATATTATATCCTGTACTTATAACTTTATTTGTTGATAAACTGCACAGAGAGAACAGGAAGGATATAAGAAGGAAGGAGACACTTGTCTTTCATTCTTGCCTCCCTTTCCTTCCTTTTATCCTTCCTTTCTCCCTTTCCCAGCTCTGCTCTGCAGTGCCGACCTTTATCTATTGCCATAGTTACCGTGGGGCTGTGCACTTTTTCTGCTCCAATCTGGTTCGCTGCTCGACCTGTCACTCACTCCCTCCTCGCCTTATGATTGGGCCGTCCCTCTCCCAGAGCAGAGCAGAGCCACATTTATAGAGCCCCCTCCTCTCTGAGTTAACCCCCTCGTCTTTCTACCTGTCTCTATTGTCTGTGTGAGCAGCGCATGGTGGCAGTATTTATGGTGTCTGACCTAATCTGGTAGAGCCGTTTCTACCTGATCTAATCTCCCAAAACAGACGCACTCCTGCATTAAATCTGCTTCAGCTGCTTCCTGTTAGCTGGATATGAAAGATTGAGAAAGTGGGTGTGTTCTTAGTGCAGGTTGGGTCTTGTGGAACCAGATTTTCTGCTTCTATCAGACCAGGCCGTGTATGTTTTGTTTTCATGAGCAGGCCTTGTTGGCTCTGTGTGAAGACTGTGATATAACTGGAGTGGATCTTATGATGATAAAGATATCGAACATAATGTAACTGATGGGCTTAACCTCCCTCTCTTCATCTCAACTGTAAAGTATTGAAATGTAAACCAGTTCCCTGTGTTGTTCTCTAGCTTTTTTCTCTCTTGTTGGCGGGGAGTCCGATCCAATTTCCTGGACCAAACAGGATGTAGGAAGTTACAACACTTTACCCCCCCTCCACAAACTAAACCTATTGTCCTGAGAACAGTATAAAGAAGATTAAAAAATAAAAATGGTGCGGTCACTTGTGTTTACTGCACTCACGTCTTTTTGAGGAAAAAAAAAAAAAACTTGCCAACACACAGTTGGATTTATTTCTTTTTCTATGTCCAAGGCACAGACATTATCATGGATAGGAGTATAGTAGGTAGCCGTAGTAACTGGAGTTTGAAAGCTGCTTTTTGAGTCCCTCAACCAAACTTAAACCTCAGCCTTTGTCTAGACCAAACCTTTGATACTGGATTAACAAACTGTCTTCTCACACACAAACAGAACTGGAACCCGGTGCTACTAAATAAATCATAATGTTGAGAAATGTTACCCGTTTCCTGTCGAGCATCTCACACACTGTCTGGACCAGCCTTCACAGTGAGATATGACCAAATTTTTTTTTTTTTTTTTTTTTTAAAAGATGTTTTATGTTCCTGACTCATCAGTGTGTGTGTGGGGAAGGGATGAGTTAGAAAAAAACATGATGCAGACTTTGAATTTGTTATCTATTTAACTGAAATGTCTTATGCAGTCGTGTAGCACACTGCACCCATGGGTCCTGCCCTCTTTAGATTCCCTACCATTCAGTGGCCTGCTTTCTCCATAACACATTAAGCAGCAGTTTTTTTTTTCTGATTTTTACAATACAGTAAAGATTACCTTCGCACATGGCCCTGAATTATTACATCCATCATCGTCATAAAGGATTCCTCTGATGTGGAAATCAGTATGGAAAACTAATCAATGAAATGATACATGATTGTAGCCATCTCTAAACCAAGCCTGTCCCATTTTCTTTCTGAAGTTCTGACCGTTTTTGCATGAAGGGCTGAGAATCTCAAGCTAATAAAAGGAATGGTTATCCTCAGAGAAACCAACGTCTCCAAGGTAACCAAGACCAAGACTTAGACAAATGGATGTGGAAGGGTAAACATGTGGTAATGACTGTGCCTTACTCTTGTTTTTGGGCAGTAGGAAAAAAAGATTTAAAAAAAAAAATTAAAGTCCACATCTTTGCTTTGTATAACTGGAACTTCCTTTTGTATTATTATTATTTTGTATAATTTTTTCAATATTGTGGATTAATCTCTTGTGCCATTGGTTCACCTGAAATCCAACGACCAATAAAACTGGGGTTTGGAACACTACAAGTCTCTGTCATTGTTTCCTTTTGCTCTTAGTGAGTTTCACTTGAACCCTGATATTTTCAGTATTCCCCCTAACTTTTTTTTTTTTTTTTTTTTTGGCACTGCTCTAACTAAATGACAAAAGTTTAAAAAAAAAAAAAAAAATTCTGTATACTGTTGCTAGGCCTGTCTAGCTTTCTTTTCTAGGATGTCCTATACACCATTTACAATAACGTTGGCAGATTTATCAACAGAATTCTGGGTAAATTTCAGAACTACTTGTCCTTGACTTCAGACATAGATGGACAAAGAGCAGGTGTCTCATTTCTAACCAGCAATTGTTAAATTAGCTCGGTGAAATGATAACTGTCGCTAGATTTATAGCTCTCTAGCTAATTAAGATAACGTTACCTGCATGAGTTGGATGAAACACTGTCTCCAGCTGCCTTTTTAACTTTAGTTTCCAACTGCCCCATTTTAAAGTGAGGGCTCTGTAAAGTTGTTCAAAAATATGCACTTAATGGCTACATACAGTTGTATTATATTGTACTAAAAGCCTAAAGCTAACATGTCCCAGGCAATAAGTTAGTATCTTCATCTGTTGATGACCCATGTAGAAGACACGGAAATTATGAAAGAGCATTGTTCTTGTATAATTATTATGTAAATATTTATAATCAGACTTATTTCATTCTAGTATGATGTTAACCCAGTTTAGCTGCTTAGCATACATACTTGGACAAGCAAGACAGATGTTAGCTTTATGCTTTTATTGTTTCTATTTGCAAATAGTATGTTTTAATGTTACACGAGAAAATAATGTATGAAATGCTCCTTGGCCTTGGATGTAACGCTGGGTGACTGCTGCTTTTGCAGCTCACTGTTTAACTCTTTGCTTATACTTCTATACTCTTTTAGTTTTTGTCTAAAGAAAAGAAACCATCACTATCCAAACTCTTATATACAGAGTATCGCTGTTACTACAGCTGCATACACAATGCTAGTTAAGGTGGCTAAGCTAAGACTGGACAGTTCAGGGGAGGGGTTTAGCGAACTTTCATTTGGGAAAGTACAGATATTTTGGCCATCATTGTGCAAACTTTCCTTCAATTCAACATTTACTGTAAGTACTTCAAGAGACAAAAGAAATCTTCAGGTGAATTTCAAATAAAGCAGTTTAAGCAAGGCTTGGCAGACAAAGCAAAATGTCAAATACTTGGATCTCTGGTCCCTGAAACCCTCAGCATATTTCTCCACAATTTTGTTTGTTTTTGCATGATGGTTTTATACCTTTGAACATTTTTTTTGTACCTTTAAAACACTAGTTAAACCTGCATAGTTGTGGAAATCATAGCCTTCCTGCCCTGCTCATTTCTCACATAATCATAGTGCTTCATACTTTGTCTCCTGCCAGTTTCTGACCACAGTAGCACCATGTGCTGTCCCACTTACACACACATATATGGAAACACACACACTTTTTCTGGTCTCATGAATAGAGCCTTTGTGTTGAAACAATTATTTTAGTGCAGAAAAAGGGCAACCCCCTCCGAAGATTCTCACACACACACACACACACACACACACACACACACACGAAGACCATCCAGGGTGGTAATGTAATGACGGAGCCTCCAGAGCAGTTCTCTAATCCATTTCCCCCCCGTCAGGCTTGTAAATCCCAGAGGAACACCCAACATGGCAAAACAAACACACACCATCCCTCCATCTAATCTCCTCCCCTCTGCTACTTCATCTCCCCCTACCAGCTAACCCCTGTCTCCCAGGTTTAACCACCTCCTCCCATCAATCCCTCATACACTTTTCACATTTTCCACCTCTTCCTTTCCCAGTCCTCTTCTCCCTCCCTTGCCTTTTCCTCCTCCCTCTCTGAATGATTTTGCTGAAAAGATGAGTCACTCAAAATATGACCCAGATCCCAGAAATGGGTGCAGTGGTTTATGGGTAAAGTGTCAGGCTGCAGGCAGAGTTGGTTGGTTGGCCCCTCTCTCTCTCTCTCTCTCTCTCTCTCTGAAAAAATGAATGAGTTAAGCGAGGGAGGGAGGGATAGATTGTTGGTGGGAGGGTTAAGGGAGGGAGGAGACACTGTGTGCGAAATGGCTGCCATTTCTACCCACATCTGAGTCCCCTTGCACCCCAACCGATTGCCTTGTTACTATGGAAACACCAGCTGCTAGAAGCTGAGAGGTCTGAATCAAAGAGGCAGGCGAGTCTGTGGCGTCGTAAGGGCCAGAAATGTCAAAAACCTTCATTACATCCGAAACGCAGGCTGACTGAGGCCTAGTCAGGCTTGTGTGTGTGGTTTGAGGGGGTGGGGGAAACTCATCTTAAGGGGGTAAGGATGAGGAGTCTTTGGGGAGCAGCAGGAGCAGGAGGAGGAGGAGGAAGGGGATGTCTGCCTTTGATCAGGAAAGAGCTCATCATTGAGGAAACAGCAGAGGGCAAAACTCTGCTCCGAAGCTTTCCTCCTCTTATATTCCTCCCATCTACTCGACTGCAGCAGATGTCTGTGTGTGTGCGTGCGTGCCTGCGTTTACCGTCTCTTCCATCTTTCATTCCACTGCCTTTGTACTGGCGCTCCTCGCTCTAATCAAATCTACATCCACCCGTGTTTTTCCATCGCTCTCATGGCCCAGCATTCAGTCAGCGGGTCACTGGGTCAGTCAGTAATCTGTTCAGGGGATGTGAAGGAGCAACATGGGTCTGTGCAGGATGAATAGCTGTTGACTCCCTATGACAGATCAGCCATCAGAGACAGACAGGGCACTTCTAGCAAACTTTTACATCTACAATGGATGTTAAAAGCAGTGTATTGATATGTCTGTGTCTAAAGAAATGATTTACATAACAAATTGTAGAAAGCAATTTCCGTTAAAGATGGAACAAGACTTAAGCGTATACAGCCATGCTAGCAGCTCTGTGAAGCTATAATTGAGCTAAATGCTAACATCAGAATGCTAAAATGCTTGTAATGAGAATGCTAACATGCTTACGTTTAGCAGGTTTAATGTTTACCATGTTCACCATCTTAGTTTCAAGTGTTAGCATACTAACATTGGCTAATTAACACAACACAAAGTAGAGCTAAGGCTGATGGGATGGAGTGTCATTGTTTTTGTAAGTATTTAATCATAAAACAAAATACTGGACAAATTGAAATTTTGACCTGATGATGGTGCTAGAGAAACATTAAGGGATCATCCAAGTGGCTGCACAGGGGGGCAATAATCTATGTAACAAATTTAATGGCTATCCATCCAAAAGTTGCTGAGAAATTTCACTCAAAACCACAAATGTCAACCTCATGGTGGAGCTAGAGGAAAAGTCAGGGGGATCACCAAAGTCAGTTAGGCAGGTATGAAACATCTTTCAAACACTGTATAAGCAGCTGTTCTGAAGCAGCACTCAGCTGCACAACTGGAAAAGCACATGGTCATTAAAAATAGACACACTCATTAAGGATACATACAAACAATAACAAGCACAAACAATGCCAGTGGAGGTGGAGCAGCACAAACTGTCTGGAGAGAAAACGCTGTTCCGTGTGGACGTGGCAGCAGAGGGCTTTAATATGCATGTACACACACACACACACACACCCACACACCCACACACACACACACACACCCACACACGCACACACAATGTTTGACTCTTGGAGTGTGAAGGTTGTCTCGGTCATGCCAAATAATGCAAAGAATATAGACCTTATTGTACAGTCACACTCACTCTCACAGGAACATGAATCCAGACTAACAGGAAGCTGCAGCAGAGATGGTAATTGATCCATCTCAGGTGTCTCAGGAGATACGCAGGTCATGTGTAGTTCATATATTCAGGGATACAGACAGAACTGCAGTTCAAAATCGTGTCTAATCAAAACCCATTCAGAGCATCAGGTCCACACCGGCTATTCACACTTTGTTTTCAGTGGTTTGAATGGGGAACATTCATGCTGTTGTGCTGACTGAGGTGCTGATTTACAACATTTATATCTAAAGGCAGATAATGTTAGGCCAGCATATTTATATGACACATTTCAAACACAAAGTGTGGCTTTACTTATTGCATAAAAGACAGGATGATATAACATTGATTAAAAAAAGAATAATAGTAAATAATGACTTAATGAATAAAATAACTAGACAGGAATGTCTGTTTTTGGATAATCCTGATAATTATGTTCTTGGCAAATCAATATACTTATCATGTGGATGCAAAAATCCCTTAAAAACCTTAACCAAATATTGGACAAATAAACATTTTGGCCTGATGATGGTTCTAGAGAAAAAGTCAGGGCATCTCCAACGTTATTGAAATTCATTGTACGGGCACCATGAATGTCGGTACCAAATTTAATGACTATCCAACCAATAGTTGTAGAGATGGGAAAATGGACATTGCTATTCATAGAGCCATGCTGCTAGCATGGCTTAAAACAAAAACAAACACAAAAAAAAAAAACCTTTATATGGAGCTTTAACGGTCTGATTGTCTAAGATGTGTTTATTCCAAGTATTTGTAGTGCACTAACATGAAGCCTCCTCGTGTAAGATAAGATGATCTGCATTTTCTTTTTGTTTTCTGACTGGTTGTTACACCTTCAAGTGTGTATGAGTGACAGCACTACATTGCCAGAAGTCTCCTTTATTGAGCCTGATCACATTAGTTAAGCCAGCCCTTTGTTCTTCGAATTAAACGAGTCATTAGCAGATAATACTCTATAATACTATCCAACTATAATCCATGACCCACACGCTTGTCCTCGTTGGGCCCAGGGGTGTCTTCAAGGACAATGAAAGAATACAACACAGGAGAATAGGATTTTCTTTTAAAGAAGGCGTGATTGTTTTCAGGGATTCAGGATCGTCCTCTTCATGCCACCAGAAGCACAGCTACGACGGTCAGGTTGATTACACTCAGCTGAGCAGCCAATGTTTACGGCAGGCATGGGAGTCACACCCTCATACAAACTGTAATGTAGTAAAGTATGGGTCTTTAAAGGTGCAGTCCAATGATTTTACACATCATTGGGATCATTGTAACTATAATGGCTGAGGACTACTCAGCCTGTGAAAACAGCCGACGGTAAGGTCAACCCTAGTCCGCGTTGGCTTTGGAAGAGCTTTGTCAAGTCTGATGTCCCAGTTATGTCATCATGGTAATCTCTGCTTGGGCTTGTGTGGAAACTAATTGTTTTAACAGAAGGCTTGTGTTAACTGAAGGCGTAGAGTCTGAAAAGTATTGGTGTTTACCAGACAGGGAGGGTCTAATCGAGGACACAACTATGCTGCATTATGGGAAGTGTAGAATCCAGTGTTTTTGGAGGACTAAAAATCAGGATATCTCAGCTTTTGTTTCTTTATCTTTTACTATTCCTTTCTTTTAGTCACGTGAGCAGCTTGGCTCTAGGGATAACAATGTTGGTCCATTGGTCAGTCCACTTCTTCAGTCGAGACCAAAATATCTAAACAACTGTCAGATGGACATTCATGTCGCCAGAGGATGAACCCCAATGACTTCGTGAGCCCCTGACTTTTCTAGTGCCACCATGAGGTTGACATTTGTGGATATGTCTCAACAACTATTGGATTGATTGCCCCAAAATGGCAGATGTACACAGAAATAAACTGCTGTAACTCTGCCAATCATAATTTTTTTAGACTTTATGGAGGCCCCTACATGTCCTCATGTCCTCTTTGTTAAATACAACATAGAATATTTCATTAATGACAGCTTGACGGGTGTTAGAAGATGCTGACTCTGATTAAAGTCTAAATCTGGTTCTCACACAAAGAAAGTCTGTCTCATACCACCCATGACTAATACTATTAGGATCCCCAGGCTAAAATGGGGGTTCGCTGTGCTACTTCTATGGCCTGCATGCAGAAACAAGAGGCTGCGAGTGTGTGCCTGAGTGTGTGTGTCTGTGTGCAGCAAAATAATTTCTCACACTCACAGCACACTTGGCTGAACAAAGAAGTCCCCTCTTTAGGTAACATCACAAAGCCCGGCTGTCGCTACTCCAGGATTGGTGGAAAAGCACCCTCTCTGTCATGTGATTGGTGCATAGCCCAGGGGCTCAGTTATCATGAGTCAGCCTCTTTTTCTGCATGAGAAAAGGGAGGGAGGAGGGTGAGAGACAGAGGAAAGGGGAGAGACAGACAGACTCGGTTGTCGGAGAGAATATAACAACATTAAACCTTCAATAAGGCAAAATCTAAACTTGTATGAAGCAGAATGTCGAACCATTGTGAACAGAAATCTTTATTAGAAAACTGTGTGGTCTCACACGTTACACAAAAGATACAGAAGGGAATGCTAACCGTATTTTTTTATTTTTTATTATGTACTCAAAAATATCTGTATAAATTGGAAATAAATTGTCTCAAGATTCTCGACCATTTATCAGTTCAACTGCAATATTTAAGAAGAAAAAGATGAAAAATGGAACATGTAATGTAGGGATCCACTTCATTATTGAAGTCCCAAGTTCAGTGGGAGAAGGTAAAGTGTCCGAAAGTGTGTGTGTGTGTGTGTGTGTGTGTTTGTGTGTGTGTGTGTTTGTGTGTGTGTGTGGTTCTACAGATGCACTTTTCAAATCATTTCAGTGTGTTTTACTATCTGAACCCAATAAGACATGTCGAGCAGAAGGTCTGAAATCTGCATGAGCATACATGAGCTATGAAAAACGGATGGAGAGAATGAAGGGAAAAAGGTAATGCACACAGAAAATGAAATTTAAAAAAAAAACAAAAAACAGTTCTCAAAAACACCACTGAAATGAGAAGTATAACTGTAGTATGTGCTGTGTTTGAAGATGACCTCAGCGCACCAGGAATAACACACACTTGTCAGTGTGTGTGTTAGAAGCGTCTGTAGTAGCGGTGCGGGGGGCCATAGTGCATGGGCAGGTCCATCACATCCATGTTGTGGTGATGAGGGTTGACAGGAGGGTTGTGGTGGTGATGGTGGTGGTGGTGGTGGTGGTTGTTGTTATTGTTGTTGTTGTTATTGTTCAGGGGGGGCAGGTGCTGCAGGGGGGGCACATAAGGTGCCGGGGGCAGCCGGGGCACGATCACCTGGTGGTACATCCTGCCCAGGGGCGGAGCCGCAGGGTAGCGGGCGCGTGGTGGGACGAACAGGGGAGCTTGTACTGCCTGGGGGTGAGGCGGGGCTGGGGGGTTCGCGTTGGGTGGGTTTTCGGGCGGCGGACCCACACGCTGCCTCTTGGTGTCGGTGATAGGCTCCGGAGGAGGACCAACCCTCTTCCCTGAATTATCTTAGAGAAGAAGAAAAAAGAGAAGTTATCGATGAACCAGCCATCTCGTCCCATGTGGTTTTATAGCATGTTGAAAAACACTTCCCTGGAGGTTTGAATCTTACCCCTGCACACCCTGTCCTGCCTTACATACTTTACACAAACACATTCAGCCAAACCAAACACAGGAAACACCCCAACACAACTGCTGCCGGTTTATGCTGTAAACAGCCAACCTGTCTGAATAAATAATGGTTAAAAAGACAGAGAGGAAGCAACAGAGAGGAAGAAGAATGTTTCTGCAGTGCAATTTCTCTGCCAGTGAACATAATTCACCACACTTCTACATCAGCCTAAATGGGATCCAAACACGATAATTCATAGTTTCAACAGTTCCAATGAAATATTCTGGTCACAGTTTTCAAAGTGAGCTTGAACCGTTGAGACTGTGCTGTACTGACCTGCACATTTCTTATTCAGCTCTGCCTCTCCTTCCTTCTGGATCTCCTGAATGATTCGCTCGTCATCTTGCTGCAGAAACACAAGCAAAAAGAAGAAGGAGTTAGCTTTTCAACTGTGATGACAGCAGATGTTTAACTGGCAATGTGATAGCTTTTAAAGGAAAGTCTTTGAACAATTGTACTCCACAGGAATAACAGGAATACCTTTACAAGATAATGCAATCCAACACAACACAACAGCAGGACTAGCATTATCAATAATATTATTCATACTCCTATTGTGGGCCCTGTTGAGACTGTTTCAAAGAGACGCCTCTGGTTAGTTCTGAGACAGGTCAGAACTACTGTGATGGGTGGGACTGCAGTTTGTCATTAGAGAAGCTGGTGTGGTCCAGCTGATGATGTGCTAGTCTGGAACATGTGTTTATCTTTTGGGTTAAATTAACTTAAAGCTACTGAACCTTGTGTTCAGAACTGTTAACCTCATTCACCTCTACGCTTGACAGGGAAATCCTTTCATTTAGATAATGCTAAGAAGGCAGCTGACCCCTTTCACCAACCCTCCACTGGTCCCAGTATTTATCCATTTCTTGGCAATGCTTTCAGGACTAGCTCTTGGCTGGCTCTGGTGCCTCTGCAGAGCAGCTGGAGCAGCTCCAGTGCATTAAATTCTTGGGGACCAATTGTTGCCTCTGATTGCCACTGATACTGTGGCCAGGTCACTGTTGGCTAACATGGAGTAAGATGAACAGTCAGTGAACATCTTTTCGAGTGTGGAAGAGTGTGTGTAGAGGACTGCTGAAAAAACTGGGGACTGTAGAAAACTAAAGAGTCAGTGTTTCACAACCTTAATGCCACGATTTACACAAAGCCAGCCAAGTTTTTAGTTATCTTCAAAAAGAAAGCACATAGGGAAGAAACATGTCGGAAAAATTACCGTGGGGTCAGTCCAGAGGGAACACTTGCGGCAGTGGCGGCAGGGCGCGCCAGGAGAGCGGGCATGCTGGCAGAAGTGGTTGTAGCCGGTGATGGGCTCTCGGCAGAGATAGCACATGAAGCTGCCGCAGCGGCATGACATCCGGTTGCAGCCCTCCGACTTGACCAGGCCCGTCCCGCACTTGACACACTTCCTCACCCGAGCTGCCGTCATACGCTCCTCACTGCAGCACATGGACAATGGACAGATGGAGTTCAAAATTTGGAGAAGAAGGAAGCAAGGAAGAGGACTGTAAAGAAAGGCGAGTGGTGGAAGAAGAGCTAAAAGAAGAGAAATTCGACAAGAAGAAAGAAGGGGAGACTACCTGAGACAAACATTACAGTGCTGCCAAAGCACGTTTCTAAATCTCTGGCTAAAGATAGATGAACTTCCTCCTGGGAAGCTCAAGGACAGAGTTTTCCTTGTTTATCGTAAAACTTGATGTCAAATGAGAAATTTTGTCTACAGCTCAGTTTCATGTTTAGTATTTTCCTGTACAGATGAACGAGAGGCCGTCATCCTGATGTTTTGTTTCAGGGTCAAACACACTGTTTTCAAGTGCAATATGTTCACATGTCATTGACTGTCGATTAATCATACAGTCAACATGACTTTGGGCTACAAGTATAAATTAAATAATTGGCCTGAACAGCCCACTGAGATACAAAGATCCCCTGAGAACTGTACTGTATATAACCAAACTAGCATGGCTGTTATCATGATAATTTTATCACTGTAACTGCTGACAGTCAAACACTTATGACCTGATATGGCTGGCATGACTAAAATAAATTGCATTGGAGTGGCGGACTCCGCCACTAACTAGGAGAATTTAAGTAAAGCGAATGGCTTTTTCTGACAAGTGACAACCATAAATCATATCAAAAATGGGGTTCCATGTCATGAAAAGCTTAATGATTATAACTTTAAGTACATGGTCTAAGATAGGGGGGTGCTTATCCTACAACCAGCTGATAACAGGAAAGTTAATGAAGACGAAGGGCAACATATCAGTTGTACTCACACCCAGGACCAATGTAACCTGGTGGCAGTGCATTTCAGGGAGGCACAACACTACAACAGAACCCACCTTGAGACACACTGGCACTGAGTACATTAAAAGCCCAAGAGTACGAGGGGACATGAACACCCAGACTTTTTTTTTTTTTTTTTTTTAAACATATTTAGCCTTCAAATTTTGACCCCAATAGGTCTGAACCAAGAATATAAAATACAACATTTTTGTAAATATGTAAATATATATATTTATTTATTTATATATATTTATTATGTATTTATATGTGGAGTCAGATGCTCAGGAAGAGTATTTATATTTATTATGTATTTAGTGTTTTTCAAATGTTCAATATTATAATGTTTCCTTTCATGTTACTTACAACAGTTTATTTTTGATATATATTTGGGTTTTTTTTTTTTATATATTTGATGTATTACTGTCTCTTTACTCCTAATCCTTGGGGTTGATGTGCCTTTGATAGAGTTTTCATTGTATTTTACTCAAACTGTTAATCATTTTCAGACATTTAACACCCTGGACAGGTTGGATGGTAGATATATGAGTGTGGTAAGATTTTGCTAATATTATGACCTTAAAAAATCCAGCTGGGATCAAAATATTGTCCATAAAAATAAATTTGTAATTCATTCGATGGGGTATTGTTTAGGAATACAATTAGATGTATTATAAATGTCTTGACATAAAATATTTACGATATGGTAAGATATTTAATACTTATTTTTACAGCTATGCTCTGAAAAAAAGTTCACAGATAAACACTAAACTGTTCACTACTATCTATGCATATGTGAGACCTAACCCCTACATATGGAGTGGACTGATGCTGCCATTGTGATTCTTTTAGTTTTGTCCTGTAATAATCATCAGGTCAGTCCTGCTCGGACCCTGATCCACTGATCTGTCGACCAGGCAACGTCCCGTCTCTTTCAGCACCAGGAAATAAGATCTGTGAATGGCTCAAAACAGGAAGTGCTGCCGGTGGGCCTTCTGGGCCACAGGAAGCAGCCGGCCTCCCCGCTTCCTGGAGGGTTGTCCGGGAAACTGAGCTGTTTACCCAGCATCCTCTCTCAGTGAGGATTTGGGGGTGGACAGTGAGAAAACAGAGAAATGACGGGGACTGGGATAAAAATAAACTTGTAGAGTTTATTGAATTTGAATTTATTCTTCGTCATGTAACAATAAAGAAGTGAATTTGAAAATTGTTCCGCTGGGACCTTGATAGAGGATTTGTACAAGTGTGATCATGGAACTGTTTTGTACTGTGTTTTTGATGAGAAAAATGGACCGTTTTGAATCAGAAAATAACCTGACAGTAGAGGATGCGCTTCACGATCGACACTGAGCTGCATCCACAAAAAACAAGAAATAAAAATAAGACAATCAACACCGTAAAAACTGTAAAATCACTGGTAGAAGATGGACTGGTTGGGGATCGAGAGGGGAAAGCACTTCTCTAATCTAAAAGGCCTACTGTCCACTGTGGTGAAAGACAAAGACGTATTCTTAGCAGCACGAATTGACTTCTCACTTCTTAATATTTAGGACATATGTACTGTTTTAGACTTTAAAAGATCACTTGGCCCAAAAACAACAAAAACGCTTAAAAAAAAAACAAACAGATCTATAATAGCAAATAGCGGATATGGCTGAGATGTCATGTCGTTGATAAGAGACTGGTGTGTGGTACTTACAAGAGCACCCTCATGCGGATCTCATCCCTCTCTAGGACCTGCTCACATGTCTTCCCCACATGCTGCTTCCACTGGACATGGCACTTTCTACAGCTCTCCTACAGAAAAAGACAAGAAAAGAATGAGACACATGTACTGAGAGATCAGAGAGAGTGATAAGGTAGAAGAAAGAGAAAGAAGGAATGAGAAAGCAAAAGAGCTCCTTGTAACATTTATTAATTCTTCATATATCATCAAATATCAAGCGATTATGCCACATTTTTACACCCCATCCATCTATCCCTACTCCTCCTCCAACATTATCCCCGTTACTGCTGAATAAGAGGAGACCTGCAGTAACAATATTCCTCCACAGTGTCTGCTCTATATGCTGCTGGTGCTGCCACTGCAGGGACCCGTACTTGCAGACACATCTAGGTGTGGCTCTCCCTGCAAATGTGAGTGTGTATCTGAGGTGAGAGTGCGATTTGCTCGCCGCTGACTGCTCGGTTGCCTAGAAACAGCAACTCCGTCTTCTTCAACCTACAGCCTCCTTCGTCGTGTCAGCCCCAAGACGTTCAGCTAAAGGACGTGCGGGGCAGACAGCATCGCATGCACATACATCAGCTTTGGGTTGCCTCCCTTGCTAACCTCTCAGCTAAGTGGTGTCACCATAAATATTTGAACCACTCATGTAATATTAAAGACTGTGGCATATGACAGCTGATGAAGCACAGTATGATCCATATCTCCACGGCAACCTCCAGTCTGACCCCCATCCTTGGACAGAAACCCACCCTTTACATCGGGTGACCTCTTTACACATCCTTAAATCATTGCGTGTGTGTGTTTTATCTTTCATGTCTTTCTGCTAACACAGGCTTGTAGCTCTCACAATATTCACTGAGACAGCTGTGTGCGCAAGGTCAGCCAGAGGGTGGGGAACTGGGTTGGAGAAGCCAGAGTTTTCCCTGGCAAATGGAGCGGTTTGGATTGTGAAGACTCTCTAAAGGCACACTAGGACCTTTACAGACAAAATGTGGAGCCAGTTTAGTCGCTTCAAGCAAGGGAAGAGCCCTTTTTCTGAGCCATAAACATTAAACAGATGAAACGTAGACCAACAATATTATCATTATTATGGCGTTTCAGGTTTAGAGAATGTCCAAGCAAGAGAGATGCATAAAACATAATCAGGAGACGTGGTAGTGTGAGATTATAGTGAAAAACTCTCACTGGTGTATGATTTCAGTTAAATGGGGGGTTTTTTTTAGAAAAAGGGGAGGAGAGGTGTAGAATTGGACTCAAGTGTCAGAAAAAGACAGATCGCACAGAGACAGAGGAGGCAGAAGGCACAGTGGTGAAAGATCACCCCCTAGTGGTAACCTAGAGAACAGGAAGAGGGACAGCATGAGAAAGAGAACGATAGTTTATGTGTGCATGTGGGACCTGTTAAGCAAGATGTTGAAAAGCAGGATCACACCTGAGTTCTTATAGTGTGGCTAAAAATACAGTTTGTGATGTCAGAGTCAACCCCTGTACGAGGGCGTGTCTTTCCCGCCCCTGGGTGTCTCATTTTAATACATGTGAGTGTGACTGAAATGTGACAATGGTCAAAGAGACACACACACCACTTTATTCTATGTGCAATTAACGGCAATTTGAGCAACCTGACTCTGGAAAAAGCACGTTTAATTACTTTAGTCTCTCCATTCATCAATATGCACACTCCCCTCCCATCCTGTTCTCCTTGTTCTAACTTGTCCTTCATCTCCATTCACTGCACTCATTCCTCTTGGGTCCTACCCTCCTTCCTCCCCTCCCCACCCAGTATCTCCATCCTCCATCTTCATTCATACCTCACCTTTCCTCTTCTAGATCTTTCTCTTTTTCTATCTCCTCCCTTGTGCTGTAGGCTGCAGCAGCCCATATAAGGCAGTGCAGGCTGCCTGCAGAGCTTCTGATTTTGGGGGTGGGGGGCCTTGCATCGAGTGTGTATGTGTTTCTGTTTTTTTTTTGGGAGATGGCTTTTATTGCAATCTATCACAGGGCAGGAAGGAAGAGATGTATACCTAACATGATACTGTGAGAGAAGATGCTTCTGTGGGAGAACTGATGAGATATGCAGCAGATGTGATAATGTATGAGAAGCCAAGTGGAGCGACATAACACTTAGAGATACAGAGACACACTGTCGCACAGATTCAGCTCTTGTTTGCGCTGTGGCGGCCTTCCATTGGCCTACATATTACATTCCTCTAATTTCATGAAGTAATCATACCCAGGCCAGGAACAAGCCTGTCCTCATAACCACATGTGGAATACATTAGCATTCGCTTGTGTGCATGTGTGTGCATGTGTGTGTGTAGGTCAGACAGAGCCAGGGGAGAAGAGCAGGAGAAAGGAAAAGAGAGGGAGGAGAATCTGGGTCAAACCTGATCTGAACCACCTTTGAAACAGAGGAGGAAGTTTGTCCAACCAGTAAGAGGGGAGTGGGAAGTGTGGCCGGCCAATGAGGCAGTGGTGTGGAAGAAGATGGGCGGGTTTACGGAAGTGTGTCAGTTACATAATGAAGCCCCTCCCTGCTCACAGACTGAGCGGGCAGAGGGGCCGACTGTACAATGACTGTCTTCAACCATGCTTATGCTGATGGAAACCAGGGACCCAAAAAACAGAGTGAAAAACAATTCGTACATTAAAGGTAGTCTATCCAATAATTATATTCTTGTGACTATACGTGGCTTTGCAAGGGGGTTTCCACCACAGAGATGGGAAACATAGACTCAAACATAGACACACACCAAAGCAGCCACAGACTCACATCCTCATTCCTACACATCTTAAAAGAGGAAGCGACTTTTAGTCACACTTAGCTTACTGTTGACAAAAAAAAAAAAAAAAAAAGAGATTGACCAATGTTCCCTTTAAAATTCAAAAGTAAAATACAATAAAAATAGGCTTTTAATAGTTGACCTACATCTGCAGTTTTTGGTTACTGTGCTGCAGACAACTAATATTCAGAAAAGGAAAAGATATCTGGAGCATGTCAGCTTTTTTTGTATCTTTGGGTGTGTATGAGGTTGTAATAGGGTGCAGATGTGCAATTACACTGCAGGGCAGCTACTATGAACCTCTGGCTCCACCTACAGGTGAACAGACAGAACTGTGAGAGAAAAGATTAACAACCATATCTGCTATGAGCTTTTGCATTTATATAACCTTGTATAACCTAAAAGTGGAACTATCATACAGAAACTAAGTACGGTCCCAGGTTCCTTTGGTTGAAACACAGGTTTAGTTCAGAAGTTCCGCAAAAGCTTCTTGGTCACTTGGTAAAGTTCAAGCGGTGGAAATGTCCAACTATGGCAGCAGAACTGTAGCAGTAATACACCACCCAGCTCCTGCTGAGGATCCTTTAACCACAGATCTCTGCATTTTTGTCTCCATGTGGGCGCTGCACTGATGTGATGGCAATTAAAAGACAGTGAGGTCTCTAAGTACCATTATTGAAAACTGCTGTTGCTTAGTTTAAAAATAGAGCTCCCTTTATTTTATCAGCAACATTTTGACCAACTACAGGTCTTTCTCAGTGCACAAGGTCTTGCCTGAGGAAGACCTGCAGTTGGTTGAAATGTTAATAAAATTAAAGGATGCAGTGTACTCCCTGTGTTGCAACTGTATTGATTTTTTTCTATCCAGCACCTATCCCAGTGAGGTTTTGTGGATGTGCACACGATTACTCTAACTTATGCAACAAACAATTATTTTCATTACTAATTAATCTGTTGATTTTTTTTTTTAAATAACTGATTAGTTGTTTAATCTATAAAATGTCAGAAAATAGTTTCCCAGAGCCCACGATGGCATCTTGACCTAAATGACTTGGCCTGCATGTTTACTCTATTAGATACATTGCATATTCATTTCTGTTATTTAACTATCCGGTCAATCTACTAACTGGTTAAGCACTAGTTTGAAAAATGCACAGTAACAAACGAGTAAAAAAATAACCCTAAAAAAATTACCTACCAATTATCCACCTCTGTCCACAGTTACAAGCGGGCTACACCTAATACCATATTGTGAAGAGGGGAGTAGAAATACAGTGTATATAAACATACATTTATAATGTAGGGATTTTGACACGACCCCATCTCTCTCCTTCATTCGGGGACTGTAGAGATTGGAGGAGTGTGTGTGTGTGTACGTGTGTGTGTGTGTGTGTGTGTGTGTGCGCGCGCGATGAGTCATACAGCGATTGTGGTGTGGTAGCAGTGAGTGTGGGACACAAGAACGGAAACAAAAAGAGACAAAGACACATCAGGAGAAAGAAGGGAGGGATGTGTTTGTGTGGTAAGTGTGAGAATAAGACTGTAGGTGTGTGTATATGTGTGTTTGTGTGTGAGTGTTACTGCCAAATAATGGAGATTTTCAACTGGAATCCATGTGACAGCCTTGGCAGACACAAAGCAATGCCTCCCCCTGCATTCCTCAGACAGAAGGAGGATGCCCAGAGATAAACAGAGAGGGAGACAGAGGTGTTGACCTAGTCTGATGGAGCCATTTCATCACCAAAAACTGTTCATCAATCTTTCCTCTCACTTATTTTGATCTCTGTCTCTTGCCTATGCTGCGCTGAGGTGATTTATGCTGTAGTGGACTCATGATGCCTCCTCTTGAAGTCAAATCATGGCCTAATCTCTCTTTTGTAGAGCATAATTTAACTCTGAAAAACAGCCATATGAGATTACATCAGAGGATGCTTATACTGTGCCAGAGCCACAGTGTTAACCTACACTTGACTGTGAACATATTCCCTTAAAGTAACGGTCTGTAGAGGAAAGAGAGCAGCAGCTCCCCAGAACCACAAAGTGTTTGATACAATAAATAAACACACAGAGCTGGACTGACCTTGCGGCACCGAGGGTTGGGACAGCTAAACAGAGACATGTCTTTGTCCAACAAGGCCGGGAAGTTGCAAAATGGACACCTGCGAACGGCAAACAGGAAGGAGGGTTAAAGGTGAAGGTGAGAGGAAATTAATGATACAGCTGTACATGAGACAAAAAAAAAAAAAAAAAAAAAAAAAACCCATCCAAAATATCCCACTATGAGAAAACAAGCAACCACTATTTGTGGTCTCTGATGAATGTGAGGATTCTGTTTACACCATAAACAAACATGCATCCATGCTGACTCGATTGTAAGTTCAAAATCCGAAATGCATACAAAAATCCAGCTGGACAAAAAAGTCCAAGTACAAGTGAGACTAAATGTTTGCAACCCATCATAACGGATCGGGGCTGCAACTGCTGATGATTTCCATTTTTCATGACTCATGGTTTAGTCTGTACAATGTTGGAAAATATTTAAAAATAACTGAAAATGTTAACTGAGATAAATCACATGTAAGCAGTTCTGACAGAAGATGAAGGCAGGGTGTGAGCACCAGCGCACACACTCACCGCACTAGTTCATCAGCACAGGTGGCAGCGACCGCCTCCTCTGCCTGCCTCTCATAATATTTACACAGTATGTTCTCTGGTAGGACCTTCTCCAGCTCACACACTGGGTAGGAGCAGGGGCAGCCCCCCTCCATGCAGCTCAGCTCCGACTGCAACAGGAACACACACACATTAATACACACATGGACAAAACATTAGAAACACCTTCTAATATGATGCAATCAAGTCTAACACTGCCTTGAAATGCAGTCTCATAAGACGAACCAGAACCAGAGAGGATTTATTACAGGACTGTTTTATTGGATTGCATTAATTTATAGAGGCGTTTAAAAAATGACAACTCTGTGTATTTTACATGGCCACATGCAAGGTCTGTCAATCATTAAAAAGCCTAATATTGTTGTTTTTTCCATGTTTTATTACAAATTTTGTATACTCTATATTACCGTTGGCCATGTTCCATGACACAGTGTTACACATTGATAAATGTGATTCCTTCCATTTCGCTGCAGTATAAAAATCAGCCTGCAGAGACTTGTAACCTGGACCGTATTGACAGAGTTTGGCAGATGTCTACTGCAAATTTAAAGGTAGTAAAACATATCCATTAATATATATATTTTTTTAAAAACTCTAAAAAACTACTTTGGAAAATGATATTAGTGTAAAGTGCATACAATTGCAGAAAATTAGGTTTAGCATACAAAAACACTAGTATGGTCCTCTTTGACTGAACGCTCCATTCCAACCAATATTTGAATTTTTACCTACAGCATTAGCATTTGACTGTCACATCAAGACATTTGTTTAAATATGGATAGTCATTATTAGTTGCCCGGCCACATTAGCAGGTCGGCCCGACTCTCATCATGTGAGGAAAACAGCACGTGTCCGTACCTTCCCGGAGCCAAACACTGCCTCCTGAGCATATTTGACCAGGCACTCCTTACAGAATAGATGACCGTCTGAACACTGCGTCATCTTCTCAAATGCAAACTCCCCATAGCAGCAGCCACACTCAATCAGCTGGCCGTCCTGAAGAAAGAATGATTTATAGTCACATTATGATGTAGCTCTGTCATTTCCAAACCTTTCTGGGGTTTTCAGGCGTCAGCTTTTTGATAAATTTGTGGAAGTGTCAAGTGCCTCATGGTACTAAAGGGATTAACAAGTAAAATTAACCCGCAAAGCAACCAGTCTACAAGTAAATTATTTTTTAGGGACTTGGAAACTTCAAAGACAGCAATTACATTCAGCCATTTGACTTAATACTCAGGATAACTTCAGGACCTATTTAAAGTAAATATGGCTCCAAAAATTAAAGTTACTTAGTGAAAGCCTCATAAACTATCTTAAATATACAGTAAATTCAGCAGCAACCATGTACCTGACTAACAAACACTATCCTGAACAACACACCAGCAGCCTCAATATATCTGGCATTTGGTAATAAACACTGTAAAGATTTTCCATCCATTCAGCAAGTACAAGGTCATGAGGTTTTGAGTATGTAGAGTTAAATATATCAGGTAATTTTATACCATAACATTTTTATGTAATATGATATAGTACATGTTTCTTAAAATTCAATTGAGAAACCATTTATAGACAAAATAACCAGACAAGGTTTGGCCAAATGAAGCACTATGATACCAGCTTTTTCAGCATGACCACCACCTGCAGTATGAACCACTGAAGGTTACATCTGTTTGACTGAGTTATGTGTGTAGTGCTTCCTACCTTCTTATATTCATCTTCATTGACCTGCAAAGCCAGGAGGAAGTCCTCATGCTGTCGGGGGGGGGGGGGGGGCAGGATGAGCCGTTGATACAGCGTTTGGGTTAGTAACAATACCAGATGAGTCAGCATATAGGCAAAATTTTTAATTTGGCTCATGAAAAAATATATTTTTTTGCAGATTATATTTTTATTGGTTTCGGTAGGTAGGCAGGCTACTGCTGAAACCAATACAACTCAACTATACAAACAGTAGTATAATGCTGGTTGAAAAAATTGTAATGCTAGTAGAGCAAAATATAAACTCACTGTTGAGCAAAGACAAAACAAAAAAAAATACAATGAAGTGTAACTGTGAGTGACAGAGTGTGTATATACCTCTGCCCATTCCTTGGCTTTTTGCTGATAGAACGACAGCTCCTTCTGCACAGAAGCTTCCAGATTGTTGTACGTCCTGCAATAGCGACGGTCATTCTCCAAGAAATACATCCTCTTGTCAAACTTCACTGAACCTGGTGGACAAAGGCAACGAAGTGAATGAAAGCCACATTACATTCAATCCTACATTCGTAATTTTAACTGCACCAACAGTTCAGTCAAAGACCCACTGCACAGTAAAAGTAGGTTTAAATCAGCTGAATCAGCAGTACAATAAAACAGTGCTTTCACAACACTGATGGAACATTCGACCAGAGACCAAAAAGGTATCAAAATGGTTTCCCATGATGCCCCTGTACTGTAGCTCTGCAGTCAAACTCATTTACTGAAGCCTTTGTGAGTGAAAGAATAGCAGAAAGGCTTTATCAACAAATAATGGCTTGTTTAAAATGTTACATACACTAGCATATATTCATACTAAGTACTGCACGTGCAGGTGAGTGCACAGATCAGAGTAAGTGATGTGAACAGCAGCGGTGTGCACAGTGAGAAAAGCGAGAACGTTTGCTCACCATGTTCAAAATGGAAATCAATGTAGCAGCGCTCAGAGGAGGCTCTGCTCCGTCGTCTCTTTCCTGAGGGGTCGCCTGAATCTTGCCACTTCTTCAGAGCTTCACATAAGGCCTGGCAGAGCAGGAGAGAAAGGGAGAGAGAAAGACAGTGAAGGGGTGCTAAAGAGGCAGTTGTAGAAGAGGGAAAGAAAGTAAAGAAAGGGAAGAATTATAGATGCACTCCTAAGACGCACAGCATACTACGAGACCACAGGTACCTTGCGTGTGATTGCATAGTGTCCCTTCAAAGCATTGAGGGCCCATTTGATGTCCTGACAGCTGAGCATCCTGAAGTCTGCCATGAGTAAGTCGGCAGCCTGCATCACAGCCTCGGGTCCCACAGTGCCCAGCTTGGCGTAGTCAAACAGGTCCTCGGTCACCTAAAAAGACCCGGATTAAAAAAAACATATACAGAGCTGTCAACAAAATGACAGAGGAAAAAGGACGCTATCTAACTCCAATTTTGCTACAATACTTGTTTCTGATTGTAGGACGGGTGGGGGAACAGCTGAATAACCAGCCTTTTAGGCAAGAGAGAATGAAGGGGTCTGTTTTTGCACTGTCTTCTGTTTTATGTGAACAAGCTGGAGAGCCTGAGGTGGGATTGTTGTTTCTTACTGTATGCTGTCATACAGTATGTGTGTGTATAGTACCCTGTAAACTTTACAGTTACTGTCCCTTTTCCATGTGAAACACTCATAATATAGTTATTCTCTCAATATTTTTATCATCTGTTTACAATTCAAGCCCATTCCTCAACAAGCTTCATTAGATAAGTATTTGTCTGTTGACATGATTACGTAATCAGGAACATTCTCTCCTTCATTATTACTTCCACCAAGGAGGTCACGTAATTGCCCCCTTCTGTTGGTTTGTGTGTTTGTTTGTTGGTTTGTCTGTTTGTTTGCCAGTGTGATTACGCAAAAGTACTGAACATATTTGTATCAAACTTGGTAGAGGCATGGGGCATGGGCCAGTGAAGACCCCATCACATTATGGGGCAGATCTGGATCATTTACTATGAATTAGAATGTTTTCCTCTGAAATCTGGCGTTTGTTTTTCCTAGTTTTCAAATGATGTAACTGTCTATTGTGCAGGCGAGGATGTTAAACATTGACTTACACTGACCCACATCGCTAAATACTAGCCAAAGTTGAGAGTCTAAACATCACACTTTCGCAGTAACACCTTTTACAGGTTTTATACTCTTGTGGGACTAACAGACAAACTCACCTCTGTCTGGCTGTCTCCAGACTCCAGTAGGATGCTCGTGGGAGCTGCTGTGGCTGCTGCAGTCTCCCTCCTTGGATACTCTGTGTTCTCCAACAGCAGGTTACATATACTGGCAACACAGCAGAGGGGAGATGCAGGTAAACAGGCTTGCATGGACACACACACAGTTACTGGTATATTTACCAACAGTCTTTCATTATCTGTCAAACTACAAAACAAAACAAATTTAAGTATTCAGATTTAAACACCAGGTAACATTTTCAGTTAAATCATGCACTTTTGATAGTTCAATGACAATGAAAAAAGAAAGAGGTCTCTTTCTTTTTAAACTATAATAGAGATGTAATTCAAGTTAGTGACTTAATTTCATAAAGAAATCATGGTATCAAAATACACACAACTCCATAACCAAATTAAGAAAACAAAGGATACAGCTTCAGATCTGGAAATCTTGTCATATAGGCATAGCTTTTCGCTCAAACTGCAAATAACTCAATCTGACTCTATACAAATACAAGGGCTGCAACTAATGATTTATCTGATTAGTCTTCCAATGTTTTTCTCAATTAATTGTTTGGTCTATAAAATGTCAGTAATTTTTTAAAAGTTGTAATAATAATATGCTGGTCTATAAAATAGTGAAAAATGCCCATAACAGTTTACCAGAGCTCAAGCTGACATAATCAAAAGTCTTGTTTTGTTTGACCAAAGTAGACCAAAACTCAGAAAGATTCAGTTTACTATCACAGGAGACTCCGAAAACTGTCTGAAACCATTGAATAATAATGTCAATCAAAAATATAAACATTATGAACCAGCCAGGAGATATACAGGACATAAATACAGATAAAGAATGCAAGTCAATCTCATTAATAGATCTATTATTACATAGAACATTTTGACCAGTATATGACTTGATATGTCTACTCTGTTACATTATGCAGGAAATCATTTGTACTACACTTTTTGAAAACAATTTTATTCACCCAAACTAGAAAAGGGCTAGATAATTCAATAGGTATTCGTTTAATATCCTGAGCAACTGGATCACTCTTCCTAGCCCTATATGAAACACTGTAGAAAAAGGGTAGGCACTTCTTACACATTCAAGTCTTTCACATTATTCTTTTGGATCAGTTCTGCTACATAGGCTTCTTGGACATCCGGGAATAGATCCAGCTGTGGAGAATACACAAAGAATTGAAGGGATACAGACAGGAGGAGGAAATGGAATTGAGATTGAGGAGGTGAGAGACATAGTCACACCACAATTAAAGTTATTTAACTTGATATTAACCAACTTTAGTGAGTCTTTCTGTTCAGATGCAATGCGTGTTTGGGTGTACACGCTTCGTCTATGTGGTACTTACAACAACAGTGATGAGGGTTCTGATGTGGGGTTGCTGCTCTGGTCTCTCTCGTGGCACAGAGGGACCAGGCCTTGCATCCTCTATTCGGGGAATGTCCTCTGGTGCAGGAGGGACCGCAACCAGACCAGGGGCTGGATTGACCCTTTCTGGGTTTTGGGCCATTATAAGACGAGCTTCTCCTCCGTTGTGAGGGACTGAGGCTATGGGAGCTGGAGGAACAGGAGGGTTAGAGTTCACATCAGGCAACCCTATCATGAGACTGCGGGCTGGTGGACCCACACCGGAGGCACCAGCTTGTGGTGGAGGATTGGGAACAGCCTCCCCAGGCGCCTGGCTCCCCAGGATGATCCGGTGACCTGCCTCTGGAGGTCCTAGTCTCTCTGGGGCTGCAGCTATTAGTACTGCAGGAGGGATCACCGGTAACACCTGAGGGGGTTGTATTGCCTGGACTGGAGGCTGGGCAGGGGCCTGAGCCAGGGGTTGTGGCTCAATCTGAATGAGATTGCCTTGCATTCGATTGAGTGGCACAGGCTGCCGCAGGTTCTGCGTCCTGAGTTGCAGCTTGGGCTGGCTTATTAGAGCTGAGGCATGGATGCTCGGCTGCTGTGGAAGAACAACTAGCTTCACCTCGTTCACCTGGATGAGGTGGGGCTGTAGGGTTGTAGTCCCACTGGACTGGAGCTGTGTTGATGTACCGGGCTGAGGCTGCGTCCGTGTGTGAGACTGTGACTGTGCATATGAAGTACTAGCCTGAGGATTGTCTTGTGAATGAGTACTTGTACTTGCCTGTTCTTGAGTCTTTGTAGAAGAACTTGACGCAGTTACTGCATGCGCACAAGAATAGTTTGTGGCACTGGCAGAGGTACTCGCCTGGGTCTCCACCGGTACGTGTGCTGAAGAGCCAGCTTGTGGCTGTGTGAGTCCAGATGTGCTGGGCTGAGGCTGACTAAGTACTTGTATAGGTGCTCTGGATGAGACAGCGTTAGCCTTGGCATTTGTGGAGGTAGATGGGGTTTGGACAGAAGAAACTGCATGGAGCTCCACATTTGTATGTGCTGACGTACCATCCTGTTGCTGTGATTTTGTGTTAAGTTTTGGCTGAGACAGTGTGTATGAAGAAGAGCCAGGTTGTGGCTGTGTGTGTCCAGACGTGCTAGACGGCACTGGTGTCTGTGTTCGTGTGGCCGGCCTTACTGCGGAGGAGTTGGCGTTGGCATCTCTGGAGGTAGAGGGGGCAGAGCTGGGGTCCCCTGTGGGAACCCCAGAAATTGCACTACTGTGCCCTACAACTTGAATTAGGTTTTGAGAGGCCCCACTCCATTTCGCTGCTGGGCGAATCACATGTCTGCGTGAAGGAGTTAGTGGCTGCAGGAAAACACAGGAGGCACAGGAGAATGAAACAACATGCTTCTTTTTTGTAACTTCTGCAGCTCATATTATTGACAGCAATTTCTGACAACAGTATAACAAAACACCTTTACACTCGTCTAAAGATTTAAATAACAAGTCTCTCTAATATTCAGAATAAAGATTTAAGAACACTGCTTATCAGTCACCTCCAGTATGCTGATGTCGTCATCATCGGCATCATCTGGGACTAAAACAGGACTGCCAGGTACCAGAGTCACAGGCTCCTCATCTGAGTCGTCAGAAATGGTGATGAGCTCCCTCTGACGGGCACGGGAGCCTATGCAGACACAATCAGCTGAATTAATATCAGCATTTTCAGTTCAGTGCATGAAGACAGATATTATATTTATGTCTTTAAGGGACGAAGAGTATGAAAGAAAAAGAGAGATTAAGATAAACATGGTAGGAGCCAGTTTTAAATTTTTATGATGTAATTATTTATGTTTATCTTTGTTATAGTACTTTAAATCCAGCAAGGAAACCTGTTTTCTGTATCTGAAAGACTGTCCTTTTGGTCCCATTAGCAAAGCAATGTGACATTCAATTTCATGCCACAACTGCATTTCCTGATATATAAAAAACTATGTCTGACACAGACATTTGACTTATTTGTATGATCAGAGGTGATACTTCACATGTCAGTGCCAGTGCCAAAGTCTCTCAGGATAAATGCAAGTTTAAATGGTAATTGTAGCTTACACCGACATTTTACATATACAATTTGAAATAAGACCCTTTGCAAGGCAAAGTAGGCTAGTTTACAAGGCCTTGAAATAAAGATTGGATTTTTCAACATATTGAAATTAACCTGCAGTTTATAGAGGGCGCTGATAAGTTTATTTAAAATCTTTTACAGTAGAGCTTCACGTCTCATTGACTAGAATTGAAATTATGGACTTTTTTGCAAGCAGAACTGAACAAATATGTCATTTCGGATGAAATTACATTATTGTGACACATTTCTCTTTATGTCTGTGATGTAAGAGAACAGCAGCACACGAAGGTTTCTGTTATATTTATTTGCATCCCTAATGTTGCGTGTTGAACAGCAATGGTGTTTGCCATCAGGAAACCCAACCTTGAAACTATCAGGACCGAAATATACACCACCAAGAACCAGGTTAGATAGTGTATGAAATTTTGTAATAATGGGGAAAAATTGACAAGAAAAGTGAGTCAGCCTCATTCAAAAACTACATCGGCATGTGCAGCATATTGTAGGATACAATGCCACTAAATAAAGCCACTGGTGCCAGTCACAACCTGGCACTATTGCTGTAGATGATTAAACTGAGAGATGGAAAGTGATGGTTTTATTAAAATGTTTACAGTTTGAGCTGGAAATGGTATATGAAGGTGTGTCTTACCTTGGCTGCGGTGGACGTTGAAACTTGCCAAGTGAATTACATCGTCATCACTGCCTCCATCTGCCATTGTGAAACTACACTTACCCACTCCCAATAACTGCCCACACACAGAGTCACTGAGGAGTCAGTACCATCTACACCCCCACCCCACCCCCCCCACACCCACACACACACACACACACACACACACACACACACAAATAATATTTAAGTTCTGGTAATCCCCTGGAATTTAAACAAATGGTTTCACTTTTAGAATACATGACTAGTCGTCACATGAACCAAACTAAGAAGGGCTGGACCCCCCCCCCCCTTAACTTACAAAAATCTGATCACACAAATAACAAATGCGACTACTCAATGGCCAGCTCAACTGGCATGTCAGGAGAAGAGAACTTAACGAAAAGGAAGCCTATGCAAAAGCAGAAATGTAAAGCTTGTGGAGGAGGGTTAAAGGACAGGATATGTGTCACTTTAAATCACCAACTAGAAATAACATTAGCTAGCTAACTGAAAGTTGTTTCGATGTGCTAGCTAGCCTAATCCCACGAGGATATCTTGTATCACTCTCTTTTATTATCTTTACTTACTAGCCCAGCCCTAGTCCCCTTACATCAAATCAAAGCAGGCATTAATTCAATGTTAATCTTATACTTTGTTAAACAGTAACGTTGGACGCTAACATTGCGAGAAGCTGGCAATATTGAAATTGTAGCTATATGAATTTGCATTTTATTCATCGTCTTGACAATCGCCTCAACACTGTACTATTCGCTTGAAGTTTAAGATGCTGTGGTTAAAATAAAACATATCAGAGCAACAACCGATCATTTCCGCGCACACACAGAACAAACCACTGCTCCCAGCTAAGCTAATGTTAATTAGCATGGCTGGCTAGCTAGCCAGTAGGGTAAATAGTTAGCTCACTTCTGTCAGGAATTCTGTCCATAACACCAATTCAAACCAAACATGTACAGTTTAAGATCTATGAATGAAAACTACACTAGCAGAAATGTATAATACCGCAGCTTCGTTCTGATTAACCAGTCCAAAACGCCTTCTTGGTGGACCTGACAATCCGTGAATATCGAAACAAACTGCCAAAACAAGAACAGTAGCGACGTCACACGTACAATGCCTTTTGCTGCGTAAGCCAGTGGTCTTCTGGGAACTGTGGTCTGACGGGAGAGGGTGTCTTTGGAATTGTAGTAAGATTCAGGACTTGGGTATGTCCAGCAAGCAGACACTGTTTTTTTTTTTTTTTTTTTTAAAGCCACAAGAACGACGGAGAAGAGGGCTGTGGACAGTTCTCTTCCAAGCTAAATGTTACCATTATTGACTTATCATGAATACTTATTGAAAGTCACAAGTAACAGGTAAAATAATAATAATGATAAATATATAAAATATAAAATAGGTTATCCATAATTTCAAATATCATAATTATAAAAGGTTAAGTCATCATCAGAAACTACAAAGGCTGTATTTCTAAATGGCACAGATCTTTATAAGATTTTTAATTAATTCCATCAAAAATCATTTATTTATGTCAAAAAATATAAATGTACACACCTGTGGTAGATCTTGGAGAAACACTGATCTACTATGCTTGTATATAGCATGTAAATAATTCTATTAATGTAAATCAAACATTAATACATTCCTGTATATAGCGAATATTTGGTTACTCTGCTTAAAGCTGCAATGATTACATGATTAATTTAGTAGACAGTTGCCCTAAAGTTAATTGGCAACTATTTTGATAATTGGTTGACAGTCATTTTTCAAGTAAAAATTCTAAAAATTCACAAAGTTTCTGCTTCTCAATTTACATTTTTTTCTGCTTTTCCTTGTCTTACGTGATAAAAAACAAAATATCTTTGTGTTTTAAACAGTTGGTTGGAAAAAAACAAGCTATTTCAAGACCTTACCCTTGGCTTTAGGAAACAGTGATGGTTATTTTTTTGTGATAAAAATAAAATTCTTTAACATTTTATAGTCAAAATCATTCATCAATAATGAAAATGATCATTAGTACCAGCCTTAGCTGATTCACTTGGATAGCCGTATTCATACTGAACTATCCACTGACACAGAGAAAATAATGCACATAACACAGGGCATGTATTTTCAATTTAATTTCTTTTAATATAATCTTATTTACATTGTATTTTTTCATAAATGTTTAGTACATAGTAAGTTACAATACTCTTGCATCCATTACACAGTGAACTCAGAACTTAAAAAATGAAGATTGAAATGATACTGCTTAACAGTCTTCAATCTCCAATCTACGACAGATGCCAACGTTTTCCATATTGCTCGCTCAACATTTCAGTTTTTGATTTCATTCACTTCTATGGAGAATTAACGACTGTAAAGAGACTTTGTTCATTCATGGTGGTCTTGAGGAGGATGACTACTTTTTCTAACATTCAGGCTATTGACAAAAAGAGACGGGCAGAGAAACATCAGGGCCACAAAGTAAAAAAAAAAAAAAGTGGGTGAAATGGATGATGACACATGTATGAGGCTTATGAGATTTTATTATACATCTCACATACAACTAAAGAATTCCTGAAGCTGACTCCTCCTTTCACTCCTCATGGCTCATTTTGAAAAATATCAAGGTCATGCCCTCGGTCCTCTCCATAATGTCAAGACTGTAAAATTAGGGCTGGGAAAGTCGATCCCTTTCACTTCATACATGTAACATGGTATTTAAAACACCAACACACAAACAGTTTCCATACACTGAAAAGAGTATTTCACTGCAAATATATGTAATGAAATTCAATAAAACCCACTTTGTGGATTACTTGAATTGCAGGTGAATTGACCCTTCAACTCTGGTAGAGGGTTGATGAAGAGATTAGTGTCAGCTCTTTGTAGAGCATATAGCAGCTTGGTCGGTAATCACTTAGTAATAAATAATAAAATATCAGAGTGGATCAAAGTGGTCGCAGATACAAATGGAAGAGACAAAAAGTTACCAAAAAGAGGAGCAGGCTCATTTGATCTTTTTTTTTTTTAAACAGCGCAACGGGGTGCCATGCCTGACACACTCGCACGCGCCCACATGCACCCACGCACGCGCCCACACGCACCCACACACACGCGCACACACACACACACACACACACACACACACACACGCACACACACACACACACACACTCTGATACAGGACAGTGGTTAAACATGAAGCATGAATTCTAGGCAATCAGTCAGCTTCTCAGACAGAAAGACAATCAGTCTCCGCCTTGTTCTTTACACATCTGATTTAAGCGTCTCTGTTCGCAGGCTCATATGTGATTGGCCGATTCTGTCCGGAGACTCGAGTGCGACTTCGAGTCAAATTCGCTGTGGTGGTCAGACATTCTGAAGAATGACATCATAGCTTGTTAAAACTGAAGGATAAAAATGCTTCTTCAAAACATTTGAAAAATTTTAAAATACTTTTTTTTTGTTTTTTTCCCTTCTCCTGCTGTGCTTCCTCCTTTAACCCCCAACAGTTCGGTGGTGAAGAGGTGGCAAGAGACTGTGTGTGTGTGTTCTTGTGATGCTTGGCCACTCTGTATACTCTGTGTATACTTGATATTCTGCTTACGTGTGTTTATATGTAAAATGTCAAAGAGTTGTTTGCAAGCTCAAGTGTGACTGTGTGTATGTTGGTTTTGGTTGTGGATTCATCACTCCACAGCGAATCCGCAGGTCTCCTCCACAGCTGTTAGCAGTTTCTCATAAAGTTTCTCGTAAGACTCGTAGGGAGGGATGTCTATCCTGTTAAAACTAGAGACAGAAAAGAATAATCAGTGACTCCACGCCTGAAACAAATGCAGATATAAGAACAGCGTTCTTTTCTCTAATGTGTCCTTACCACGTGTGAGCCTTGGGCAGGTTGTCTGTGTTGGCGTCTATCAAATGGATGGTAAAGAGCCTTGGTCCTGCAGAACCTGTAGAGCCTTACACACATACATTCTAGTTATCACTGCTCTACTCTGGTACACAGACTATTACTTAGTATTTAAACAATAAACATTGCTCATTAAAATTCAAGTTAACCAAACAAATTAGTTTATAATAGCAGAATAATTTCTTTTCAATGGCCTGCAAAAGCATTTTAAGTAACTGCAACTGCAAATTAAACTCTGCCTTCTCAAAATGTGTGGACATTTGTGTGTTCGCATCTGAATTTCATTATTCTGTTCATGCTGGGCAAGAAGAGAAGCTGCCCAATATCCTGATCAAAACCACCTATCACAACACTGACATGCCTCTTGAAGGATTTTATACAAAACACAACGGGAGACTATATAAAATAGTATCAGAAGCCATCAAAGAAAACGTGTGATGCAGGCTATATTTTCTAAATGTGGAGCTTTTCCTAACACAATCAAACGTGTTTTAATTGAATTGGTTTTACAGACTTTTATGCAAGTCTTCTTTAGATGAAGTGTTCAAAGTGCAGCCGCAGACTGTGAGTGTGTAGAACAATACAAACATTAGATAAGGGATTCATCGTCGGCACATACTCAGAAGTAACTGACTTGAATTTGGAATGGGGATAAAAACACTTATCTGGACATCCCTGCCAGAAAACAATCTCTTAATTACAGCTACAACAGTTGATCATTACCTTATCAAATGGGAAAATTCCCCCTTTTTTTGGGGGCATAAATGAACCATCGCACCTCTGTTTTGGACTGTTGGTTGGACAAAATCAGACTGGCAAATTACACTGGGAGTTTTGCATTGTTTTCTGACATTATGTGGATTAAAACAATTTATCCATTAATCGAAGAAATAGCTGGCAGATTAATCAATAATTAAATGAATTGTTAGTTGCAGCCCTAAATGAATATTTGCCTGGCTGTAATATACATTAGGTCTGTAAGTACCTGTATAATAATTAGGCTCAAACTTACTAAAAAGGGAGCGTTTCCTGGGAATTTCATCAAGGCCTCTGCTGTAATTTTCTTTAGTTATTATGCTGCTAATTTGTGTAAAAGGTCTTGTTTATTTATCCACAGGAATGAAAGATAAATTGAAAGCGTAGACCAAATGTTACAATCAAATAAACAGTAACTGATGTGTGTACAGTACATGTGTGTGGTCTCTGAGCCAGTGCATGACCCACCCTGCAGCGCCTTGAAACCCTGTAGGGGGACCCTGGTGGAGCCTGTGACAAACTGCAGCAGGCGTCCTCTCCTCTCCTCACTGAAGGCCTCCACTGCCTGCCAGAACCACCGCACCACGTTGCTTTCACTTGTGCAGTGCTTCAGGCGGGTGTTGGTCTTCCAGTCTACAAGGTCGATCTTCCCCAATCCACCGATGATCAACTGGACGAGGGGGAGAGGAATGTGTGAAAAAGAGGTAAAGGTGCCCCTATATAAACACAATGCAATAACACTACAAAAACTACATAATATTAAGATGGATTTTTTTTTTTGCCCAAAACTAGAAAAAGTTGACTGAAATTACCAATATGCAGACATGCAATATATGGAATTTTATTTATATCATCTTTCTCAGTTCATTATGATTACTGGTTTATTGATCACAGACAGCACATGTACCTCAAGTTCTTTATGGTCAAAAGGTTTGAGGAGGTGCTGGGGTATGAGCTCACTGAATCCCTTCTGTAGAGCCAGAAACTGGGCTTCAATACCTCGCATAAACCTCCAGTTCACATAAAGCCTGAAAAACACAAACAGAAATGTTGCAGGCCAAATAAATATTCTGTAATAAGCTGGCAAAAGTATTGTGTACAATAGCTCTTCTATTGTTTACACTCTATCTGGGACACAGTTTGGAAAACACCCACAAAAAAGGATGAAACATAACTGTCTCATTGTTCTTACCGTACATATTCTTTCTTGTTCTCCTCCGTGACGGGGATATTACGCCCATTAGGTTTGAGTTCATGTTGTAAAAACTTTCCAAAGGCATTGTGCTCCACACAGAATGTGTGGTCGAGGACTGAAGTGATGTCGTTCTCTCTGCATAAAGAGTATTAGAGTAAGTAACCACTGACATAGAAATCTATCCATGTCCAAAAGGTGACAGTGCACAACATAAACTGAGAAGAATTCATTATAAAAAGCTCTCTGCTGTCAGATTGATTTGACTTATGTGCAGGTGAACGTGCTCACAATATCCAGACGAGGCTCTTGTGCAACTCCGGGTCGGTGGTCTCCAGGTCGTTGAGCTGGATGGGTTTGCCTAGCAGCTGTTTGTAGAAGGGCAGCGTGAAGCTCCCGTTAATGTAGTGACCATGGAAAACTGCAAGGCCCATCACACGACCCACAAAGTGAAAATATGAGAGGTGGTCCTGAAAGAAAGCAACACAAAGAGACAGACAGACCCGGAGAGTCAGACAAGGTGTTCTTATTTAGTTCAGCTGTGAAGTGCTTTACGTGCATGTGTGTGTGTTTGTGTAAACTTACAGGGTTGATGGAGGAGTCGGGGTTGATCTGTAGTGTGTAGATATTGTCTGTGGAGTACTGGAATAGGCCGTAATAGGGGTTCAACATTTCATGACACAGCAGGTACAGCCACTCCCTACAGACAACCATCACATGGTTAATAAATGCTCCAAAGTCACATGGAATTTGGTAAGACAATCATTTACAGGAAACAACTCAAAAACTGAAAAACCACTAGATTGTTATGCAGCCTTTGCGACAACTCAAAAGACTTAAGTACAAAAAAATTTTAGCGGTCAGATCTGTTGTCTCCCGTGTTTGCAAGAATATTATCAGTTATACCACAGATAAATTAATGTAATGGGAAGGCTGCAAAATTATTTTTTTTTCCCTTGTTAGTTTCACAGTTATCACCTATTTCTCTTGCATTCAACATTTCCACTAATGACAAACAATGATGACATCATCATACAAGAAAGACAATTTAAGTAGACCCAAGGAAACCTGCATAGGCCTATGATTTCAGTGTCTGAGTAGGTACGTTTTGAATACCCAGGTCTCCTTTGATAACTCTCCACTGTTAGTGCACTTCAAGCCCAACAAACACTGGAAGAGGCTTGCTTAAAAATAGGAGGACCAATACTGTGAGTACTAGCCATTGAGCCAGAGCTGCCATTAAAAGTTGTTTTATGTCTGGTCTTTTTTCTCCCACTACAGAGGATTGGCAACAGCTCCAGTCAAGCAGCTGTTAACCAACCACGGCCTGCGGCAGGTAAGTTCACTAACTGGACGTTAGGAAGGAAATAAAATGTTCAATTCATATTGTTCAAGACAATATGGGGGGGAAAAAAAGTGTGTGGTTTTACACAACCCTCCCCAAATTTTGTTCCTGTCTTATTAGAGAGACAGCCTATTTTTAAGAAGCTGTAAATCAAGTAGGAATTTCATATATAGTGAAATATATTTAAATTAAAAAAAAAAAACTCTTAAAAAAAATGGACAATGTGCAGGTATTACACTTTTTTTTGCATTAGTTCATTTTCCTAAACACCTGTATACTAGGTTACAATAGACAACTATTTATTTACTGTTTATCAACTGTATAGCTATAAAAGTAGACTTATAATTGCTGCTCAGAGATGTGAATATCAATTACCTGGCCACTCCACCGTAGTCCAGGCCTTCCTCTCCCCTGAACTTCACCATCAGACGCTTCTTCAGGTCTTTCGGCCTCATCTTCATTATCTGCCGATACGACTCCTATACCAACAGACACATAACATTAATACATATAATCAACAGATACACATTATCACAGGCAAACGAAACAATAAGTGACATTCGACACAGTTCTTTAGCTGAGCGATGTTCTGTTTAACTGTTTATTGATAGGCACAATCAGTGCTGGTTTTGTGCTCTTCTACAGAGAAAAGACACTGAAAGAATGGTTTATTGTGACTGGTGTAGGAGTCAGGAGGAGTGTGGATGTGTCTGTATGATTAGAAACATTCACAGTATCCATCACCTCTCTGCACTGCATTTGTATGACTGTCTGATCTGTCCACATGTATGTATGTATGTATGAGAGAGACAGCATGAGAGAAGAAATGAGGGAGAGAGATGTTGTGATTTCTTTCAGCAGGGTCTTTCACGACCTGTTCATTTTGTTCCTTCACAGTGGCACACCTGCACCCACCTCAAAGATCTCCTCTCGGGACACCTCTATGCGACAGTGACCTGCTTGAGGCTGCTGCAAGGACAGCTCATGCCGGAGCAGCTTCAATTTATGGACCAAGTCTCTCTCGTAGCGCGCTGCCACATCTCCATCTCCTCCTCCTCCGCCGCTGCCCACTCCTCCTCCTCCCCCCTCCTCACCCCCCACATCCATCTGGGGGGCTTGGGACGATTCCTTTGCTTGGGATTGCTGGCTAGAGGTGTGGAGAAGCAGAGGAAGAGGATGAGGGAAGAGACAACATGACGAGAGGGATAAATGCCAGGCAAGAAATTAGTTGACAGAAAGAAAATAAAAAAAGAGCAGACTGGCTTATGCACTGGGCATTCGCTACAGCAGCTAAATCTATTGTAAACCCACTTTTCTGTAAATCACACGATTCAGCATTATTCACAGATCTGATGAATGTTAGTAGGTCATGTTCAGATCCAGTACGAGTTCAGCATTATAGCAGTGACAGATTAGATTAACAACAGATTAGTCTTGAAACCAATTATTGTGTCAGGGATGTCTGCCACCCAGGTGTAGAATGAGTCTGCCAGTGGGGTATATATGACAGTTTTTCCTAGTTTATGTGCATGCCAGTACCTGATAATGGTGTGTAGTCGTGGGTCTGTGAACTGTGTGGTTCGGTTGTTGTGGTCCACAAAGTAGATCCGGCCAGACACGGTGCTCCGGACCTCCCAGCCCACTGGCAATGGACCAAGCTCCTCGCAGCTCACGCTGGCCAGGTCCCTGCACCAGTGACAAGTAACCAGAATGAGACTGCTGCGCTTTCAATTAGACTTCCCTCTAAAACTTCTAATCCTACATACTGTATGTTCTTAACCCATCATACTGACCTAAAACCCAGAGGGGCCCAAGGAAATAACCTGAGAAATTCCCTTAATCTGTCAGCGGAATTAGTGCAGAATAAACTAAGGAGAATCTGGATTTTCAGCCTTTTTAGTCTGAAGACCAACAACATAAGCAGGGTGTTTGTATGTCTAACAGGGAACATCCTGAAGCATTTTTGCTCTTCTTCTGTTTACTGGTGCATGAGAGAAAAAGAGGACCCATTTTCATACTCATTTCATACATTGATTTTTAATGTGAAATTTCCCTGTTATAAAAATAGAATAATCCTTTAAATTACATAGCATTACAAAGATGATACTGTATATATCTGCTGTATTATCCTCTGCTGCTGCAATGACCTAGTTTCTCTGCATGGTTTATTCAAGGTTCATCTCATTTCAGGTTACGCTTGGACTAGATGTAAGGGGAGTAGGGTGTAAGTGTACCGTGGTATCCGAGGGTCGTGCCAGGTGCTGACGCCTGTCTGTGTGTGAAGGAAGTACACCTGGCCCTGCACTGTTGTTCGCTGCTCTGTTTCAAAAAGAAAACAAAAGGAAGATATTACACGACTTTAACATGAGAGATTAAGTCAGATAAATATCAGTATAAACAAGATTTGGTCTGAGAAATGTGTGACTGACCGTATCCCTCTGGTAGGTCAGGCGGTTGGTGCCCATGAGGTCTGTTCTGAGGGGTGTGGCCATGGCCTCTGGGGTCCTGCCCTCTGATTCGCTGGGTCTGAAGACGACTCTCCTGACTGGGGGAATCAAGCCGGCAGTTCCCGCCCCCCGCTGCTCCAGTGGAGTCAGAGTAGGGCAGCGGCTCTTCACTGAAACATCCCTCAAACACAGGCCTACACAAACACAAATACAAATTTCACTGATGTCTTGTTTTCTCTGTTTTACTAGAATGACATGGTAGGTCAACTACTTTTATTTTTAACTCATACAAACAAACACTGATTTTGACTAAACTGATACAGAACAAAGGTCCAGAATGGATCTCTGTCCTACTTCACATTGTTGCCCAACATGATAAATAAGTACTTAAGCATTGTCATAAGACTGAATTTTATCACTTAAGAGAATTTTCAGAAATCACCTTGTAACTTACCTGTGATTGACATTTGTCCTTACATTACATTATACAGACAGATAAAACCTGAACTTGAATAAATAAATTCAGAAACATTACAAATGCAAGTGCTTTTGGACTTCGCAGTCAACACCTATAGGAGATTTTTGGGCTAAATGTGGGACTATCTTCTGGAAGAATGGTGTTCCATCCCTCATGAAAATATCAAGTATTTTGAAATGTACTAAATTGTATTTGTTTTTAACAGTTTTAAAGTCAATAACACTTTTGCTTCATTAAGAACAGCACTGAATGTGACATTTCCAATGACTAAAACAAGAATCATCTTTCTCTAAATCTTACAACTCAGAAAGCAATACACAATTTATGGAACATATTTAAACATTTAATAATGTAAAAATAACCAACTGTTTCTCTAAATGTTACTATGTGACATTGGCAGCACAATGTCTGGTGACACACTCACCCATCATTTTCCAACAGTCCTCGGCAGTCCACTACAGGGCCTCCACTGCCGATGCGGTCTCGTGTCTGTAAGCTCACTGGAAACAAGAAGGTGGTAAAGATCAGAGTGATGACATTGAGTGCTTGTGTGTGACAGAGAGGGGGGCAGAATATGAACAGAGTGCGAGAAAAGTGACACGAGGGGGAGGAAAAGGATGATGTATCCATGTGTCCAGCCTTACCTACAATCTGCCCCCGCACTGCGTCACTGTCCGTGGGGTTGAGTTTACATAGATCTAGACGCTGGTCTGGAAGGAGAGGGGTAAGGAAATCCATCAAAACCAAAACCTTTTTGTCATTAATTCCTCACTTGACACAACTGTGCTTAATAAAAGGTGTAAAAGACTAGACTGCAACATCTGTGAGTAGTATGCATTTATGTCTGTGTTAAATCAGAGGGCAGGAAGAAAAAAAAACAGGTAGACTTACATCCTGTGTCTTTTAGCCTGCTGATAGCATTGGAAAGAAGTCGTATGCATCCCAGGAAGCCTGCCCCCTGTCGTTTATGGATCTTTTTGTGGTTCCATATACTGATAGTGATGGAGTCTGTCTTTCCAATGTAACTGAAAGAAAAATCATTACATTCTTATGTCTTTACTTTAAAAGTAAAAAATTCAATCAATAAAAGTACATTTACTAAATAAGCACCCTCTTTAAACATTGATATATGTACAAAATATGGCTGTGTATGTAGATATATATCTATATATCTATCATATATCTATAAATCTATCATATATCTATATATCTCTATATCTATATCTATATAGATATATATATAGATAGAAAGAGAGAGAGAGATTGAGAGAGAGAGACTAGTTGTGAGTGTGGTGCTAGAGACTCACAGGTCGTAGTGCTGATTCCATTTGGGGTCCAGTGTGCTCTTGACTGTGTCTGTAGAGTGGCATTGACCTGATCCGTCCACCACAACTTTGGCAAATGGATCTGGCAGGCCTGCAGGCAAATAATTCAAATTAATTGTTTGCATCCACTAAATTAACTCATAAAGAAGATAGTAATAGAGTGCTGCATATAACACTCTCCACAACAAATCCAAGCTCTCCATTGCAGAGGATTTTCAGCTGAATTTTTATTCTTTTCAGTATCTTAGACTAGACTAGACTTTTGTTATGCTGTCCTCTGACCCAATAATAGCAATTTCTATTTGGTTGACACTTATTAACATTACCTGGACTGCACAGTTTAATCATAGGATGGCGATAGAGGTGTAAATAACCTGGATTCTGACGTTTTACGTTGACCAGCTCTAACCAAAAACTAGAACTACCACGTTGTGGTTGTATGCCTCCACCAACCAGACAAGTTGCAGTTAATCTAATCAGTTCAACCTTGAGTCCAAGTGAACGTTTGTACCAAATTTGAAGAAATTCCCTCAAGGTGTTCCCGAAATATTGCGGTAACGGGAATGGGACGAACATATGTACGCACGGATGGACAACCCGTAAACATAATGCCTCTAGCAATGACTGTCGCCGGCGTGGAAGCATAAAAACAAATTTGGCATGTTCACAGAAGCTTTGAGAACATCAACAAATGCCTGTGTGTCAATTGCTGCAGTGTACGCAGGCAGGCCAGCCAAACTTGTTATTATGGTGTTATCACAGGTCAACAGCTATCCTCCCTGCTGTGAGGGCACGTTGGGAAGGCATGGCGCAATCATAGCACAGCACAGCAACTTAGCAACACCAGTCAATTTGTTAAAAGTGTTGCTTTGACGGCACACACAGATCCTTTGTGAAACAAATCATCTCATGTTAACCAATCATCATAATGTCAGATTCATGCACATGACGATGAGAACAATAGAGGTACTTACGAAAGAAGTCTTTCTTTGCAAGGTTCTTGGCACATAATACTGCAAAACAAGAAATCATTATGAACAATATGCCAAACACACAAATATGTAAATGATCTCACAGTGTGTAGGCTGCTACAAATGGATGCTGCTGCAGATAAAAACATCTGAGGAGTAAGAATCCTGGTTAGGATAATATATGAATGCCAAAGGATGGTAATGAGCAGGAAAATTTATGTGAAATGCAGACAGAGTGAACCGTAAAGTATAGGCTAGTGTCAGGACCAATGCACACACACAAACTCACACACACATACACAGGCCGCCCACAGTGAGAGTGGCAGAATGCCTTCTCTGCCAAATCATCTTTGTGGATTCAGACAGCAGCGCTCAAACTGACCAAGACTTTGTGAGTTTGTAAGTCTGTGCTAAGCATTTCGTTTATTGTGTGTGTGGGTCAGTGTATTTGTTTGCCAGACAGCCTGTGTGGTGTGACAGCTGGCATATGTCACTCTAGATTAGTTCTGCTGTAAGATTTAAAAAAAAAACAACAAAAAAACAAAAAACAAAACACAACTGAACCACAATAAGCCAATTTTAAGAAACACATTCATGTCCAGTCTGTCACAAATATGAGTCTTGATTATAGGGCAGAATGGACACTGAACAAAAACAAGCTGCTTGTTTGTATTCAAGGCTGATGTAGTGGAGAGTGACTTCAACACAGGGGGACATGAAATCTACAATAATATTTCCAATCTGCAGATTGTAATGGCCAATCATGGACATTTGCATTTATGGCCATTGTTTGACACTATATGGTCAAAGACTTAAAACATGTACATAAATTAGCTGTATATCTACCTCATTTTGAAAAACAAAGATATTTCTGAAAGACTGATTTCTGAAGGATGTTGTTATTTTTCTTGGTCAGAATTTTAAACCCCTCAGCCAACAGGCCACTCTCTGAGAGAGCAATTCAGATCCCTTAAAACTGCAGTAGGTAACTCATAAACTGACACTGACTGACAATTAATTAAAATAAAACTACCATATTTCATAGATACAAACAAGTGGGAGAATGTGACTCCCACTTTTTTTTTTTTTTTTTTTTAAGAAATACCTTTGGCCCTATTTTTCTACTCTTTTCTTTCAAAATTAGACAAACGGGAGCACATTTGATCAATGAGGAGGAATGTGTAACCATATCATATCAATCACCTACATCCAGTTGGATGGGGGGAGGGATTGAGACGTAGATTGGGTGGAATGTCTTCCCATACCTCGTTCTGAATTTCTGAAGGTTCTGTTTCCGCCTGTTTATATTTTCCTGAGCTTTAAATTGGGGTATCTTGGAATACAATCAGAGCTGAAACAACTAGTCGACTAATCAATTAGTCTATTTTCTAATACTTTGGTCATTTTTCAAGTAAATATTGCTGGTTCCAGTTTCTCCAATTGAGGAGTTGCTGTTCTTCTCTGTTCAGTATGATTGAAAATTGGGCTTGAGACTGTTGATTAAATAAGGCAAGCTATCTGAATGTGTCACCGCAGGCCTGGAAAATTATAATTAAAAATTTTCTGACATTTTTAAGACAAAATAATTACCCGATGAATTGAGAAAGTAGTATTAATTAATTGATAATAACAGTAATTGATAATTGCAGCCTTAAATACAACCGATGCTAATTGAACAATGGTAGGGTGATGCTGGCAGCACCACCACCCCTTCTCAATTGGTGATGCTGGCAGAAAAAGAGATTTGTGGTACTGTCTTGGCTCAGAGAAACTAAAGCAATCTCCTGATCTATTCAAACTGGTGCTAACTGATTTCCAACACCATCTAAACCATTATCATAGCTTTGAGATCCAATTAAAGATTTGGTCGGGTCCGGACATCCATCTAGGAAGTTAGTCACTCAGCCCGTGGTTTAGGATGTGGTGACGGTGGTGGCGTAGATGTGTCTGGTGTAGCCTGGTCTATTTCCTGTGATTAACCCATGGAGAATTGCTGCAGGATATCCATCCCTCTTCCTCATCAACCCTTTCTATTCATCCTCCTCCTCCTGACTCACACATTCCACACCGAGACCTCATCTTTACTACACAGACAAAATGAAAGAAACATATCGACCAAGAGAGAGAATCAAGTTTCTAGTTCGCCCCTGCCTCCTCTTCCAGACAAGCTGGAGAGGACTTTCTCTGTAACTGTTATTGCTGTGCTCTCCTCCCCTCTCACCCTCCAATCTCTTGCCAGACACAAGAGACACTCCTAATTTCACCCCATCTCTCTTTTTTCCTGTCTTTTGACCAGCTCTTCTGAGGCACTGAATGTGTGACAGTCCTTTTTCCCGGTATCTCAGGAAATTCCTCATACTGCCAAGGTCATGGCTGGTAAAGACACAGACACAGCTACAGCTCAGCTCGTTCTCAATTTCCCCCTATGCCGCTTTCTTTTTTTGGCACTTATGTCCTTTCTTTTAAAAAAAAAAAAAACCCAAAACAAAACTGAGAACTGGGGAGAGGCAGCATGGGGACAAATTCTATTCATCCAATCTTGTGAGAACAAGTAGAAACAGTTCAAGGGAGATGATGAAAAACTGAGCTACTTCTTTCAAGGCTAGGAGCTACTCTAGGAATTTGAAGTCACAGCACGTTTGTAGCACAATCAACTATCTCTCACAAATATTTCAAGGGTTTTCAATTTTGCTCTACTCTTGCACCTTAACAAAGGAAAACACTTGATATTCTTCAAGTAAATGACAAGAACCACAAAACTTATAAGTTCATTAAAACTTCTTAAATCATAGATAATGGCCAAGCAAACTGGCAAAGATGCCATGTTCCTGTATGCTGAAATTAATAATCTAGATGAGCCAAAAATTATAATAGTAAAATCGTCATGGAGCTGACTCGACTGTACTGTTTTAAAATGCACTCACAGATTTACAAGTGAAGTAGAGTGACCCATGTAAGATAACAACTATGTCATTTCCTGGGTAACCTTTTTATTCTTCCACTCATTTCTCCTTTAGTTATTCCTCATTCTAGCCTTTCTGTGCGCTCTTTTCAGCTCTCTCCCTCCCTCTGTTGAGAGTATCACCTGCTGTCCTGACATTGCCCTGTGTTGGTGCTTGAACAAGTTGGTGTTCAATCAGACTACCTGGCACCAAAGCCTGAGCAGCACATGTTGCTTCCATGAGCAAAGTAACATTATCCTGCTGAATCACTCATTCTTTCTTTCACTTGATGGCCTTTTTCACAATAAAACCTATTTATTTCAAAACACAAACACCTAAGAATCTGATCGAACATTTGTTGCCGGTATAACTATTTAGGTTCAATACACCCTGCTAAACCAGTGATGCAAGATTCAGCAAGTGTTTCCATTTAAAGTCTAATCACATCTTACTGGACCATGTGACCGTGTTATAATGTGACAATTTTCTTATACCCAGGATGCTTTTCCTTCGGCTTATTTAAGCTTATCCTGGAAAGAGACAGATAGACACAACAATCACCTCTTAGTTGGCTAAAACACATCTATATAAACACAACCCAATCTCTGAAATGTGAACCAACGTCAAACTTGCCTGGTCTTTGTCTGTGTCCCTGCCACAGACACACAGGCCTTTCTGAAGTAGGCCAAACAAACCCTTTCTCTGACAGACTAAACAGCGCGCCAGCCAGCCGGGCTGCATTGCGCTTCCATTGGCTCATCATACATTGCTCACCCAATTAGAATTCCAATCATACCTATGGGGGTGGGACACAATGAGGGTCAAAAACCTCTGCATTCAAACTAAAATAATGGCCGATTGGTTTAAACACACACACATACACCTATACACAAGTATCGGACTTATTATAATCCTGATGGTTTAGATCACTATTACTGTATTTAGTGAATAGGGGTTCAACATATTTTTTTCATATTCACTTAATCTACCAAAAACTTTCTTGATTCATTGTATGGTTTACAAAATGTGATCAAATAGTGAAAAATGACCATTACACATTCCCATAGCCCATGGTGGCATCTTCAAATGTCTTGTTCTGTCTGGCCAACAGTCCAAAACCCAGAAATTTTCAGCCTACTAATGTAAAAAAAACAAACGAAAAAAAACAAAAAAAACAAAAAAAGAAAATATTTACATTTGAGAAGAAGGCACCAGTGAATTTTTGCCACTTTTGCTCAAAGACTTACTCAATTATACAATAAATCAATAATCAAAATTGGTGGATTAATTTTCTATCATTTCTATTTCTAGCAGAAAATTTCAATGTGTTTTGCTCCTCGACTCCTCCTTTGAATTTTGTCTCCTGACGTTTCTATCAGGTTTCTTTACTTCTGTCCGTTACTGTATGTTGTGATGTCTTCTGCGAGGAGGTTTTCCTTGTCTTCTTACAGGGCTTGTGGAGACACTGTATGTGATACTTAACACAGATAAACTTGAATTAAACTGAAATGAGCAAACATTGTGATAAGTGAAAAAGTGTGTCAGATCCGTGAATCTATCTTTTGTAAAAATGTTAACTGCTCTGCTTTTTTTTTTTTTTTTTTAAATCGAGTTTAACAAAGAGTAACAGAGTAGCAAAATAAGCAGAGAGCATGTGGTGGACATTTTTAGGCAGAATTTCAATTGCATTTAGGACACCACTTTTACTCAAAAGACATCCATCACAGTCATACACATGGTGTTCCCTCATACTCTGGTCCATACAAACGACATCAAGTCTGCTAGCAATTTTGGTGTGTTTTTTTTTTTTTTTTTTTTTTTAATCAGAAGAACAAGGCGTCTGCCCAGCGCCACAGAGTGGTCATTACCATTTCAATAGAGGCCCCTGGATGCCCAGTGGGGTCACATTAGCTACAGTAAAAACCATTGTTCCAGCTGTGTGTGTGAGCGAGCGAGTGTGTACGTGTGAGTGTGTATGTGAGAGACAGAGAGAAAGAGAGAGAGACTCATATGTGCCCTACAGAGTATAGTCTGACCCCAAAATGAACAAAAATGTTTTAGTTGCATACAGTGTACCCAAAAGAGCAAACGTGTCAAGCTACTCTGGGTAAGGACAAGTTCAGTGAGTCAGACATTTGTCTAGCTGCAGCTGACACAGCAGCGAAACGCAAATCAATACTCATGGGCAAACTGGGATAGCATGTCAGATCTATCGACAGATCAATTTTCAGAGTCTGTTGTTCGATATTAGCTTCCCTCCTTGGTACAGAACCCGCCGCATACAGGTCAGGCGATGGGTTCGGCTGGTGGTCAGCTCAAAAAAATGGGTGTAACGTTAGCTAGCAAGCGTTAGCGGTCATCATTAACTACAATGTTACTATTAGCTTAACGCTACCTGGCTAAGAGGCAAGTGTTATCAATTGGTAAAGTTTCTGAACATGGTTTTCAAGCGTTGGTGTTTCCAGTGCCCTGACCAGTCAGACGTGTGAGCCTTGAGACCCATAGGACAGTGGAGTGCTTTTTGACTGTCCTTTTGGTAATTTGGCTAGCATTTCAGCTAACAAGCTAACACTTGTGCTTCTGTGTTTGCCACACAAAAACCGGATGTTTGGGCAAAAGGCAGACCCGAGAACCCCCAAGACACTTCACTGTGTCTTGTTAGGTTTGCTAATATCAACACTTTACAAGAGTGGTTAGTGGGTATAATATTTGAGCTACAGTTGAAACATGCACCGTAAGCGCTTTCTTTCGGTCTCGTTTTTTACCTGTCAGTCGGATTTTGATGCTGGACCCGTTCCTCCGAGTCCCAGGATTCGACATCACTCCGGGAAAAACGATCACACAAACTTCCCGTTGGAGTGTCCCAAAATCACAGTTTCACCACTTAATGGGAAAGTGAGTAACTTCAGTTTAAAATCATGCGGTTGGTTTTTTATTTCCTCACGGGTAAAAATGTATTATTTCATGGCAAAGTCCCGCACTCCTTCGAAACCCAACAACACGGGAGAACATTTTCGGGCAGGCTCAACCACGTACTGACGTCATGTTCTTAACGGGTATAACGTTACGTGCTCGAGTCTGGGAAGCGTGGGCGTGACCCAAGAGACCAGGTTCTTTCAATGAAACTCTCAGGCCTTTTGTTTTACTTTTATTTTAGATACTGTATCCTACATTACATTAAGAACGGAAATCCCCCTGATCCTTTACGCCTATTCACATTAACTGACGATTTCTGTTGAATTACTTTATGAATTACAAACACAGTTAATCATACTATAAACATTTGTAATTGAGAAATGCAACAGGATTATAAACAGATAAGATAAAATCAGTGATCACAATAACGTGCATTTTGTTTCTTTGACATGTACATATTCCCTCACACATTTCTCAGATTTTTAGCAAGTTTGCCTTTTAGTTATCCTCTCCATTTCAAACAACTATACCCTGCCAGCTGTTTAAACTAGTATTGATTTCTGTTTTCTGCTTTCTCCTAGTATTCCAGTAAGTTTTTTAATACCAACAGCTCCAAGATATTTAGTTTCAAAAATTGTACTCCTAAAGATATTGATCTGTCTGCTCCCAATCACGTTCATCCGAAGTCACTAAGTAGAAAGTTTTTAAGCATTTTTAAGTGAAAGTTTTACACACTTTTCCACATTTTTATTCTCTTCTCCTGCACAATCTCCCAAAAATCAATACATTTCGCATGTGTGGGTTTTCATCAATAATCTCTCCATTCAAAACAACTAGTTGTTTTTCACTGTTGCCAATATTAACCCTCCCACACCACCACTTTTTACACAGTTTTCCATTATTTAAATGGTGAAGTCCAAAATATTAATAGTAGTTCAAGTAAAAATTGGTGGATGGCCTTCGTATCCTCTTTTTGTCTCATTATTTAACTTTTCCTACCAAGCACTTGAAATATTCATCCTTGTTGAAGCTTTGCAGACATCATCAGGACCAAAATTGAACCAGCAAGCGTAGTAGTGATGCTGTTTGTAAAGTGAATTCAAACCCACAAGCTGTGAGTTTGTTCCAGGAGGTTTGTGATCTTTAAGATCAAAACAGAGAAACAATAAGACCACGGTTGATGTTTGGTAGTGTCTGTATTCAAATGAAATGCAGGCACACAGTGCTGAGATGTATAGAGTGATGAAATAAAGGGGAGAATCAGTTCAAAGGTGAAGCTGCTTTGATTTTTTTTATTATTCTGTATTATAGATTTATTCCCATCCAAAAGGATTTATTAAATATTTCTTCCAAAATCTGTGTGGGAAAAATAGTTGATTGGAATATTGACTTCCCTAAACATATGTTAGATTGTAAGTACAATGCTGTTTTGCCAAAGCAGCCAACAACCAGAAATAAAGACTCAATCTGGGGGAACAGAGATTAAACAGCAGTGGATGACTGGTCAACTCAGTAGCACAGGTTGTGTGTTCACACACAGCGCACAGTTCACCTATCACCCATCACTGCATCTTAATTAAGTAGATCAACAGTTTAATGAAAAGTCACCAGCAGTGAAATAAGTTAATGTCAAGGTAAATATATGCTGATGTGCTGTCCACCTAAATAATGAGTGGCAGCTACTTCTTAGATGTTGGAGCGCTTGCACTTGCATGAGCACTTGAATGCAGCGTGATGAAGACTTTACACAATACTCTGCGGTTTGATCTACAGATTAGAACTCAGAATAGTGGCTGCATGGAAGCTGAAGAAATTACAGAACTGTATCTAATATGATATGCTTTATAAACTGTTTGTCAGGAATGTTAAGTATAGCGTAGAGTGCGCTAAAACACTGGTACAGTCCGTTAAAGGCTGAAGGAGAGTTGGGTGAAAGGGGATAATGGCTGGAGGGATTTGGCTCTTTAGCAGCACTGGGTTTAGCTGCATGGCTGCAGTATTAGCTGCTGGAACAATGGACCCTCTCACCAGCCTGTTTACAGGGCAAAGTAAATCCACATAAGCAGTGAAACAGCTTGCCGGACACTAGGCTAGGCTCACACATACACACTTAGTCTTACAAACACAAATGTTCAGTTTTAACATTTATATCCATTTATTGTTTGTGGATCTTTCTGAGTCTGGAAGTGATGATTTTATGATCTTTCAGTCTGAACAGGACTTCATAGAACCATTTGTCTTTTTGCTTCCACCCGTTGCTCCTCTTAGTGTCTTCTTGCCATTTTTCATCTCCAACTGTACTGCATCTGTCTAATTCCCACTTGTGTTTGTATGTATTTGTCTGTCTAATTATGTCAACACTCCACAGGTGGCAGTAACACCAGACACACACACACACACACACACACACACACACACACACACACAAATTAGTTTATCCCTCAAAAATGGTCATGTACAGCTGTTAGTATGATTATGTGATTATGTGTGTGTTTGTGTGTATTTGTGCACATGAACGTGTTTGTGTGTGTGTTATTCAAACAGCCCCTGAGACCAGCTGAGTGTGTTCACAGCTACTTAGATAATTCCAATCATAGAGACAAACTTAGTTATACCTCTGGGAACACACACACACACACACACACACAGTTCATGAAGATGAAGTCATTCTATGCACAGAACAGTTGGAAAATCATATTGGGAGGTAACATGATGTTTTTTTTCTGACAAAAATATTTAAACGAAAGAAGAAGAAAACAGAAAATAGGGGCAAAGAAGAAATTTCATCAGGCTATGAGTGGGAGGGGAACAGAAAATAAATAGGACAGTGAAAGAGAGTGCATACACATTGAAAATGTACCATTTGCACTTAGTATTAGTATTGCCAGAAAATTCTAAATGAAATTATTTCTATATAATTTAAATATAAAATAATAATTCTTCAGAAGGTTGGAAAAATATGGACTTATGATAGTAAAACCTGTATTACAGTCAAACCTCTCCTGAGGATGATTCCGTGTGTGGTCCAGGTATTTCACATGTTATGGGGAGCCAAATCTGTTTACTCAGTCACATTATGGGAACAAAAAAGCAATTCCCCATAGGGTAAATCGTTAAATTTCAAGGTGACATGTTTTAAGGTTAGGGAAAGGTCAGGTTTAGGTTAAGTTAGGTTAGGTTAGAGTAAGTCTCCATGAAATCTGAAGTCATGGAAACACGCCTGTGTGTGTGTGTGTGTGTGTGTGTGTGTGTGTGTGTGTGTGTGTGTGTGTGTGTGTGTGTGTGTGTGTGTGTGTGTGTGTGTGTGTGTCTGTGTGTGTGCGTGTGTGTGCGTGTGTGTGTGTGTGTGTGTGCGATTAGTGTCAAAGTGTGTCTATTAGTGCCTCCCTTGGGGAGCAGGAGCAACAGCTGCTTCAGTTCTAAGGAATCTACATTCTGGAGAAGATCGAGGCTGCAATGATGAAAAGTAGCCAAGCACATTTACTCAAGTACGATTTTGAGGTACATATACTTTGCTTGAATAGCTCAATTTTATGCTACTTTAAAATTCTGCTTCACTAGATTTTGTGGGGAAATATTGTACTTTTTACTCCATTGTATTTTTAAAAAATATATAGTTAATAATTATTTACAGATTCAAATTTTACATGGAAAACAACACATGATAATCTTATAAAATACAATACTATGTCAAAGCTTAAACTAGTGTTTCCCAAACTTTTTGTCTTGCATCCCCTTACAAAAAGATGTTTGTTTTCGGGCCCCTTGTTTTTTTTTTTAGGTATGTATGAGTTGTCCTCTTAAACTTCTCAGAAAGTTTTATTTCAAGAGCTGTTTGAGCCCCACAATGGTCACATTATCCAATATTTCATAAAAGAAAAAGTTTAGACAGAAGTCCAAGAGATTAATACAAAGTTATGTAGTAGAACTTTGTCTTCTTTTTTTCCCTTTCTCATTCAACATCCCATGACCCCTAAAATTTATCAGGTGACTCTTTGAAGGAATCCCTACCTCTAATTTGGGAAAGACTGGACTAAACTAGCGAAATGTATATAAAGCACTTAAAACTAGCTCAACCTTGACCAGCTGCTACAGTAAAATGCTGCATACCCTGATACATCAGTATTAATGATCTAATGATGTCATAAAAAAATATTTCGCTGTAAGTACTTTTACTTTTGATACTTAAAGTGCATTCTCCTAATAATAATTTTGTACTTTAATTAAGTAAGATTTTGAATGAAGGACTTGGAAGATCCATCAAGTACAATTTTGTATTTAATGGATCTGAGTACTTCTTCTTCTACTTCTAAAAAGAATGAAGTTTCTGTGAAATGGGGCCTCAACAAGCTTTGGGGGACACCACAATTTTCCTCTCATTGTGTGTGTTTGAGTTACCTAGGAGAAATTGTTTTGGCAGTCTGTAGAGTTGTAGATGAAGATTACTCTAAAAATGAGAAAGATATTGAGAGGAAAATTGCCCACTCCTCTGTGTGTCAGTGGTTTTAATTTAAGATGCTTTACTCATCCCAAATCCCATCGGGCGCAAAAAGAAAAAGCAATTGATGGTTAAGAGCAGAGGCATGTTGGGATGAAAACTGAGGTGTGGAAGGGCAGAGGGATGGAGAAGATAGATCGAGTGATAACGTGAGGAAAGGAGATGGTTTCAGCCTGAGTGATGGCTTTCCAGGGAAACCCAATTGGGGGGAGGCAGATTGAAGAATTCCCAGATCCTGCGCTGCCAGACCGATCAGATGGATAAGACCTCAGGGTGATGGCTGGTTTTAGAGTTGTGACCATATCAGGAAAGAGAAGGCCTGATATATAACAGCATGGCCTCAACACACACACCCATAGTCGTCCTGCGTACCTCTGCCTCCTGCATTGGTGAGTATCAGCCTGTTGAACCAGTGTCCTTTCTCTCACTACTCTACTAACACCTTTATTTCCTCTTTTCTATCCATTGCTCAGCTTCTCTCTACAGCAGCCAGTAGGTGAGTGAGCTGGTCAGTTGGTGTGTTTTAGCAGCAGCAGAAACAGCAGCCATGCCGGGTGCATATAAAGGGGAGTGCGGGGACAATGTGGACCCCATGCCATTCCTGGTTCCCTCAGAGAAGGAGCGGCTGGATGCTATGAATAAACCATATGACATCAAGCGCTCCTGCTGGGTCAAAGATGAGAAGGAGGCTTTCATTGCTGGGGAGATTCAGTCTGAAGAAGGGGACAAAGTCACAGTCAAGACCACCAAGAACACTGTAAGACAAAGACGAAACCTGTGCATTTTGTCTTAAATATTTACTTTAAGTATAAGTGAATGATCATAATAATCATTCTTAAAATATTGACTGCGTGATTATTTTTTCTGAACAGACTGTGACTGTGAGGAAGAATGATGTTCAGCAGATGAACCCTCCTAAGTTCTACCAAGCCAGTGACATGGCTGACCTCACTTTCCTCAACGAGGCCAGCGTCTTGGAAAACCTGCGCAGCCGCTATGTCAGCATGAGGATCTATGTAAGGCTGTTGCTCAACGCAGATGACCCTACAGGCCTATAAAAACCTATTCAAAACCATGTCCTGATGACAGCATGAGGACAGTAGAAAGAACTTTGTTATGTTGCTATTATGGCACTTACAACCAAAAGCTGACTGGAATAAATTCAGCTATGTTTTCTATGGGTTATTAAAGGGGAGTTCCACCGATTTTACACATGAATATCAGTTTATCTGGCATGGGGAGTACGACACAGCCTGTGAAATCAATAATATACTGTTTTCTGTGTCTCTGGAGGAGCTACGTCAAGTCTGTAAAAATAACCCTGCGATGTTATCAAGGTTATCTCAGTTTATGGTCAGAAACTATAAAGTTCTAAAATAAATCCTGAGTTAGAAACTTAGTTATAGGAATTGACCATGCAGGGAGAGTCTAATGAAAAGATGCTATTGAGTTGCATTATGGGAAATGTAGGTTTCAGTGGTTTTGGAGCTTGACCCAGCCTACAGACTAAAAGTTATGGAGGATATTTTGGCCTTTGCAGCATCACTTTTGACTATTCTTTTCCCAAACTCTCTGGAAGAGAAATACTAAATCAGTGGATTACCCCTTTAAAAGGCTTTGTAGGAAAAGTAGGACATAACTAACTCAAGTAGAAGCACACATAGGTAGCTTAAAGTAAAACGTTAATGTGTTGAATTGCACCAGACTTTTCTCTTTTTATATACGGAATAGACAGGAAAGGCGGGATACACAAGGTGAGAGGGAAGCAATGACATTTCAAGGTGCCTATGAACCATATGTGTGCCCACATTACCCTGCTGCATCCTCAAACCCCTTTATTTCTTCCATCCCACCTCTAGACCTACTCAGGCCTCTTCTGCGTGACAATCAACCCATACAAATGGCTGCCCATCTATGGCGCGAAAGTGGCCCAGATATACAAGGGGAAAAAACGCAACGAAGTTCCTCCTCACCTCTTCTCCATCTCTGACAACGCTTACCACGACATGATGATGGGTGAGGAGAGGGCTACAGCAGGGTGTCAAGAATAAAATGTCGGATGTGGAGCAATGAGTGAAAAGTCACAGAGGGGCGCTTTGAAGCGTAAAGGGAAGGAAGAAATTTTAATCAGTCATTGGTCATTGATGGGTGAGGGGACAGAGTGAAAGTTGGCAAAGAGGTGAGGTAAGCATGCAAGTGGTATTTGGTGATTTGTGATAGCCCCCTTGAGATGAGTTGCTCGAAAGTCATTACACAGTTATATGTGGAAAGAGGGAGTGGGGCAGTTGCTGGAGGTGTGTAATCAGTGTGGCGCGTGATAATTTGTTCAGGGAGTAGAAAAATACTTTGAAGCTATTGTGTGGCATCAGGGGAGAGCTGGGAGCTGTTTGTGTTGTTGTTACTGCTGACAGGGAATACCAGCAATCCTCTGATCTGCTCAGAAGGAAATCTGCAGTAATTATTCTCGCCTCACTCTCATTCTCGCTCTCTCTGTTTCTCTTCTCTCCTGACCTCTTTATCTCCTGACAATACAGAGCATGAGAACCAGTCTATGCTAATCACGTAAGGACAGCATGTTTTTTTTTTGTTTAAGAGTCCCTTTCAAATGATGTGTACCATGTAATCTGCATGTCTCACTATTATTAACTCCTTATTGGTGTCTCTCCTCCAGCGGAGAATCTGGTGCTGGCAAGACTGAGAACACTAAGAAGGTCATCCAGTACTTTGCCAATGTTGGAGCTTCTGGGAGCAAAGCCTCAGACTCCAAGGCAAGTGTGTTTGTGTATTAGTATGCATAGACATGATTTCATATGCTGCTTTTTTTTGTATGATATGAATCATTTAAATTTCTCTTCTCTTCTCTTCTCTTCTCTTCTCTTCTCTTCTCACAGGGGTCTCTGGAAGACCAGATCATTCAGGCTAACCCAGTGCTGGAGGCATTTGGCAACGCCAAGACCATCAGAAACAACAACTCCTCACGCTTTGTAAGGACACATAGAGACAAATATGTGATCATGTTTTACATCATTAAAGGGCATAAAAATTGTTAAAACATAAAACAACAAAAAAACCCAGTACAATCAATAAATCAATAGGATTTATGTTTATGTATGTGTCTTTGTTTCAGGGAAAGTTCATCCGCATCCACTTTGGGCCGACAGCTAAGCTGGCTGGTGCCGATATAGAGACTTGTGAGTGGATTTAATGGATTTATTCTTTTATTACTTTGGATCGGGCTTTGCCAGCATTATTGCACCTTTGTAAAACAAGTCTTAGCTTTTATGTGCCATGTTTCATCAAATATATACATATCATTCTTTATAAACAACTTTAGCTGTGAAATGAAAATAATTAAGATAAATGGATCCTTATGAACTGTGTCTGTCTCGGCATATCTGTGGTGTTTTTTCTGTGTCTATGTACATGTGTGTTTGTGCATCAGATCTGCTAGAGAAATCAAGAGTGATCTCCCAGCAGGCTGCTGAGAGAGGATACCACATCTTCTACCAACTCCTTTCTGGGAGGAGGGCAGAACTCCTAGGTGATAGACATAAAGTTGCACTGTCACTGGGTCATATTGAATTGAAGTGAATGTAAGCAGAAATAACAAAGTAGAGATCTTTCTCAATGCTGGAGACACCTGATTATTTCAACATTGGATTTGTGAAATCACTAAGTGCTGAAAAAATGTTCCCTGAGTTTACTCTTCTTTGTAACACCAAAGACAGTTTCTCATGTAAGCATTTGACAAAGGACTATTAAAGGAAAATTTACAATAAATGTTTTACAGATTAAGATGACACATTTCGAAGGCTGTCTCAAAATGTGTTAAATAGTGAGTGAACAGGGAAATGTTTAACATAAAAGAGCCTGGTCAAATACAGAAAAACCATGTTGCCTGATGTTCGATTTTCAGTATTAACCTGCAGTCAACAAGATTGTCTACATCCGTGATTACCAACCAGGGTCACTTGTACCCCAGGGGACAGTTCTGCAGCTCAGCTAACTTGAAGAAATAGAAATAAATCCTCATATTATGTCACCTGACCATCAACTGTTGTTACCGAAAGTAGCTGAAAAGTAGTTAGCTAGCGAACAGATAGGTCTCAACAGTTAGCTAAAAGTAATGGACTAACGGTTAAAATAGAAAGCTAAATATAATGTATAAATGTTGAAAAAGCTCCAAGTAGTGGATAAATGATTGAAATAGTTAATAAGTGATGGATAAGCAGTTGAAATTATTTGCTAAAAGTAGTGGATAAATGGTTTAAATAACGTTAGCTAAAAGCAGGTTAATTGATAAGCAGTTTAAATAAATAGTAAAGTAAAAGTAGCAGATAAATGGTTGAAATACCTAAAAGTAAACCATTGAAATAGTTAGCTAAAAGTAATGGGTAAATTGTGAAAAAGCTAAAAGTAGTGAATACATGGTTGAAACAGCCAAAAGTAATGGATAAACAATTGAGATATAATGCTAAAAGTAGCTAAAATGTCTAGCTTCTGCCTCTAGTTAGCAATAAATTTAAACCTCACCAAAATCACCTAAATAATGAAAACATAAATAATTTTGAGAAAAATATTGTAACATATAATCAAGTGAGATAACGTCCAATTTAAAATCGATTCAAATGAACACTTTTGGAAAATAGCTGGTGGTGTTGATGACGGCGTACCTGAATTCATCTGACAGGGCTGTGGGGGTACATCAGACACAGACAAACAATGTTGGGAAACACTGGTCTAAATGATACTTTCTTTTGGTTAATAATGAATAACACCCATTGAACGGTGGGATTTGCTTTCAAGGTGACAAATTATTATTGTCTTATTATTATGTTAAATACTGTTTGTTTTCCAGATGCTCTGCTGCTGAGCCCCAACCCCAAACAGTATGTGTGGGTGTGTCAGGGAGTCACTGTGGTGGACAACATGGATGATGGAGAGGAGCTGCTGCTCACTGATGTGAGCAACACTTGTTCTCTCTCATGTTTTGATTCATAGCCTCTTTGTGTGAACTGAATTTTCCATGTTGTGCTTTGATTTTAAATAAGTAATAAAAAGTGAAATACTTCTCTGCATAGTCAAATAGAAATGTGGTCGTGTAAATTCATTAGCCTGTTGATGGTGCTGTTGCCTCTTTTTGTGTAACTTTGGTGTGCAGCACTAATCATCTCTTTTCTGTCCTCTCTCTCCTTCTATGCTCATGCGTCCACAGGAAGCCTTTGATGTACTGGGCTTCACTCTTGAGGAGAAGATGAGTGTGTACAAGCTGACTGGAGGCATAATGCACTTCGGCAACATGAAGTTCAAACAGAAACCCAGAGAGGAACAGGCTGATGTCGATTCCACTGAGGGTATAAAAAGCCAGTTTTTCTCTCTCTCTCTATGGCTTTTTCTCTCTATCTATCAACATGCCTCTTAATAATCAAGCTACCTTTCTCGACCCTGTCAATATGGCCTAGTTCTCTACCTTTTTACCTCTCTTTGGACTTCTTTTGATTTCTCTTAAAGTCTATCCTTTCATTGTGGTGCTCATATTTTTCAAACTCTGTATATTGTCTCTTCCTTTCATTAATCCCTGTTTTATCTATGTGTCCCACTTTCTCTGCATGTGTTACAAGACACTGTTAAAATAATTCCATTAATTCCATGTCCCCTCTCTTATTCCGTTCCTAAAGTGGCTGACAAAGTTGCTCACCTCATGGCCATCAACTCTGGGGAGCTTCAGAAGGGCATAACCCGTCCCAGGGTCAAGGTTGGCAATGAGTTTGTGACCAAAGGTATTGCAAAGACATTACTAAGATGATAAAGAAATTTCTAAGAAACAAAGACTAATCAGCAAGCGGGGACGATGCACTTATCCACAGTCCAATATTTGAACTCAGGTCAGAACCAGGACCAGTGTGTGTACTCCATCGGTGCTCTGGCAAAAGCCATCTATGACCGCATGTTCAAGTGGATGGTGACCCGCATCAATAAGACCCTGGACACCAAGATCCAGCGGCAGTACTTCATAGGAGTGCTAGACATTGCTGGGTTTGAGATCTTTAAGGTGAGATGCTGATGGTTTGATTGGGTGTGATGTATACCGGGTGTCTTTCAGGTTATTTCATCTCATCCTCTCACCCTTCATTATCCATATCTGTCTTTTGTCTCCAGTTCAACAGCTTTGAGCAGCTGTGCATCAACTTCACCAATGAGAAGCTGCAGCAGTTCTTCAACCACCACATGTTTGTGCTGGAGCAAGAAGAGTATAAGAAGGAGGGCATTGATTGGGTCTTCATTGACTTTGGCCTGGACCTGCAGGCTTGCATCGACCTGCTGGAAAAGGTAACGCACTCACAAATACACAGTAGCCATAAAGTGCACAAACATGGATATAGAGTGTACTGTACATCTCATTCTTTCTTTTTCTACCTCCCTCTCTCTGTCTCCTCTCCAGCCTATGGGGATTTTCTCCATCCTAGAGGAGCAGTGTGTGTTTCCAAAGGCAACAGATGCGACCTTCAAAGCAGCTCTGTATGACAATCACCTGGGCAAGTCCTCCAACTTCCTCAAACCAAAAGGGGGGAAGAAAGGAAATGAGGTCCACTTTGAACTGGTGCACTATGCTGGCACTGTGAGTACTGTATTGTTGTAGCACCATTTGACATATAGATAGATGTTAGGGGCAGGTATGTGTGCATGTGTTTGTGTAGGTATTGGTGATATCCAGCAGTGTATTCCTAATGAACAAGTGCATCCACTCTGTCAACAAGGTCATTAACATTTCTGAATTTATAGTAGGACATGTAACTTTAATGTGTACACTGATGCAGTTAAGATGTTTGTGCCTTTCACAGGTGGGTTACAACATCGCTAGCTGGCTGGAGAAGAACAAAGACCCTCTGAATGAGACGGTGGTGGGACTCTTCCAGAAGTCCTCCATGCCCCTGCTGGCTCTGCTCTTCAAAGAGGAGGAGGCTGTTGCAGGGACCAAGAAGCAGAAGAAAGGGTCTTCCTTCCAAACAGTCTCCAACTTTTACAGAGTAACTCACACAGACACACTGGGACCCTTACATGTACACATATACTAACACATAGGCACACATACAGAAGGTCAAACAATGTCTCTGACAGAAAGTGAATAAATGTATTTTCCAAAATGTCAAACTATTTCTTTGAAGTAATTTGTCGGCCCGGTCTCAGAATCAAGCTTAATTTACCGTAGTCTATCTCTTGTCCTAACCAAAATTAAAGTGAGGAACATGCTCAGTAATCACACTACTTGATCTCCAACAAAACAAAAACACACCAACACAACTGTAAAACCACATACTGAGGCAAATCTCACAACAGGCTCACAAACTCAGAGGTGTGCGTTGACTATGTCTGCTCACCAGGAACAACTGAACAAGCTGATGAGCACCCTGCGAAGCACTGCTCCCCACTTTGTCCGCTGCATCGTGCCCAATGAGTTCAAGAAGTCAGGTCAGTGCGTGAAGAGTGTGTGTGAAGTTTGATTTATTGTTAGAGGGATATGTTTTTGTGGCACAATGTCAAGCACACAGTGTATTTCAAACAGTAAAAATGTGTTCACTATAATAAAAAATGTAGTCTTTTTGAGACATTGGTTAAATATTTACTATCAGCTGGAAATTTTTGGCACTGATAATCACCTTCTCTCTCTTTCATGTTGTAAAGGTGTTACAGATAACCATCTGATCCTGCACCAGTTAGCCTGTAACGGTGTACTAGAGGGCATCCGTATTTGCAGGAAAGGATTCCCCAATAGACTACATTACCCAGAATTCAAACAGAGGTCTGATCCCCATCACTTTTGCATTGATCTCTATTAATCCAGTATCCATCTCCATTTTTTTAAAAGTGGAATAATGTTAAATTTGTACATTTCCATATAGTTTAATTCTGTCCAGTAAACATGTATTTGGTATTCTATCAGATGGCTAAACAGCATGTTTTTTAGGCCTTTACATGACACTGTATAGAAAAAGTGTCTGATTCTCCGTTTGCTTTAGATACAGGACCTTAACACATTATTTTAAAGGTTGTTTTTTTGAAGAATTATATGTACTTTATCCTAAAAAAATTTTTTTTCAAATCAGGATCTTTGTCTGCCCCTACTTTTCCATTTCATCCCTTTGTTCTCCATTTCCCTCCCTGTTCTTCTTTTCTCATTCTGCTTCTGCTCCTAATGTCTCCTAGGTACTATATCCTCAACCCCAATGTCATACCTAAGGGATTCGTTGACAACAAGAAGGCCTCTGAGCTCATCCTAAACTCTGTTGGCTTGGATAATATGGAGTACCGCATTGGCCACGGCAAGGTAAACTACTGTTGTAATTAGGCCATAATTACACAAATGAATGCACTACTGCTGATAGTAATATCCAGGGGTGGAAAGTAAAGTAAATACATTTACTCTAGTACTGCACCTTGGTACAATTTTGATGTACTTCCATTATTTTACACACAAAACATATAATCTGTTTATGAAATATGATGCATTGTTATAGATTAAACTACCCGACAGCATCTAAAGCCATTAAAATGAACTCCACCTTGACCAACATTGAAGTACCATTTACATGCCTCGCAAGAATAATAATGGTCCAATAATATACACGCATCATATTTTGATACTTAAGGTACATTTATTTCTAATACTTATGTACTTTTACTAAAGTAACATATTGAATGCAAAACTTTTACTTTTTACTCTCTACTATTTTTACAGTGTGGTATACTGTACTGCTTTTACTAGAGTAGGTGATCCTCCACAAGTGGTATCTACTATGAATTATCATGTTATAGTCAAATTAAATCTATCAAGGCTTTCTAGAGGGACACACACACACACACAAAAAAAAACGGTATTAATATCTAAAACACTACACATAACAGTATTATCATGTATAAAACAAACACATATTAACATATAATAATAATGAATGCAATATATTAAAATTTCCATTTAAATATTTGGAAGGACTTCACATATAATTTTCAATATTATATCAACATATATGCTCATATCACTGATAACGATTAATTGCCTATAGTATTATTGTCTGTATTTAGATACAGTGTACGCTAAATATTGGAATACATACAGTATGTGATTATGTTTTACACGGTAGTAAAAGTGCCAATAATTGATATATTCTTCAATATAGGGCAAATATATCTGAGGTATTCCCTACTACTCTGCAAACAGAATATTACACGTACAGTATGTCAGTATATTACATGTAATATGTATATATAACAAACTAAATTTGACTTGTAATTATCTTGTGCACATAAATCGTTTGATCAGTTCATTTCAAAAACAGTGGTGGAGAAACCTCCCTTAAAGCTCATCGTTTCCATGTCCTAAAACCTAGGAGCAGGTAAATTCATCATTTGGTCAGTTGAAAACTTAAAATGAGAACATGCAGTTGATAAATGACTCCATCCTGATTTTTCCTCTCCTCCTTGTCTTCTTTCCTCTTTAACCTGTTTGTGTTCTCCTCTCCAGGTGTTTTTCCGTGCAGGCGTCCTGGCGAAGCTGGAGGACATGCGTGACGAGCGGTTGGCAAAGATCATCACCATGCTGCAGGCTCAACTTAGAGGAACTCTAATGAGGATTGAGTTTAAAAAGATGGTGGACAGACGGTCAGTGTGTGCCTGTGTTCGTGTGTGTATGCATGGCCGGTTTTCCTTTAATGGCGACTCATGTTTGTGAGCACTAACAGTGTTTCTGTATTTATGTGTGTGTGTGTGATGCAGAATTGCACTAATGGCCATCCAGCGCAACGTGAGGAAGTTCCTTCAGTTACGCTTCTGGGGCTGGTGGAAACTCTACACTAAGGTAAAATGCTGAATTTTTCCCTCTTGACAAATAAATTACCTTCATCTTTATCACCTTCATCATCATCATATTTTCTGCCTTGGCTCCCCCAGGTGAAGCCCCTGCTGATGGTCGCCCGTCAGGAGGAGGTCTTTAAGGCCAAGGAGGAGGAGTTGAGGGTCGCAGTGGAGAAGGTCAAGGAGCTGGAGGGCAAGATCAAAGATCTTGAGGGGAAGATGGTCACTCTTTCACAGGAAAAGAACGACCTGGCCCTGGCGCTAGCTGCAGTAAGTGCACATCTGCACACAGTTAAGTTTACATGTGAGGATCATATATGTCTCTTGAAATTGTTTTGGGGGTATTGAAGTCCTTAAAATGTAAACAGTTAGCTCTTGTTGTGAGTTAGTGTGCAGATATGGCACATAAACGATTCTTAAGCCAGAGCTTTCTCTGTCATTGCACCTGTATAATCATAAACATACAGACACACAGTACATACTCACATATACACACTTTATACCCTTGGCTCCCTGCAGGAGCAGGACACGCTGGGTGATGCCGAGGAGCGCTGCACCCAGCTGATGCACCAAAAGGTCCACCTGGAGCAGTCAGTACAGGTAATTTACCTCTTTAATAGTTAACAGTAAATAAGAGTTTTCCCCTAGGCATGTAGTGATGGTGTAGTAATACAGCAACATACAAAATTGGCATTGTACAACTATTTTTGCTGACATCGTAGAAGATTTACAGTCTACTGCTTTTAAGTGATAACTGACAATATAATTTGCATAATGTTTATAGCAAACACAGGACCAGATGATCTCATTAAGATTCTGTGATATGTGTGTGAAAACACTGGCTTGTGTTGACCAAAATTGCAAATTAAGGATCTGCGTGAGCGCCTGGAGGAAGAAGAGGGCAACACAGCCTCCCTCCATGGCCAGAGAAGGCAGTTGGAAGGGGAGCTGACTGAACTGAAGAGAGACTTGGAGTCTCTGGAATCCACACTGGCCAAGACTGAGAAGGAGAAACAGGTAAAGGGGAGGAAGAGGACAAGGAGGCTGAGGAGGGAGGAAATGAAATATAGCAGCTGTGGAGATATAGTTTATTTCACTAAATATTTTTAGGCATTGCGAGGATCTGCAGCCATCTGGACCGATGGACAGAAAACCAGCATATGATATGTAAGATTCAGAGTTTACCACTGAATTCTTGTACAATGGTGTGTTTAGAGTTTGGACTTCAAGGTGCGGACTCTGACAGGTGACCTGAGCCAGAGGGACGACCATATCGCAAAGCTGCAGAAGGAAAAGAGAACTCTGGAGGAACTGCAACAGGTGAACAAACACACGCACACAGGACAACATGCACATGAATTCATATTTTTAAATTATGTATTATGTATTTTTGTGGTACTTTTTTGTGTATGAGTTTAATAGTGACCAAGATCTATGTATATATATATATATATATATATATATATATATATATATATATATATATGTATATATATATATATATATATATATATACATAATTTATTTATTTTTTTCTCTTATTATTTATTCAGAAAACTCTGGATGATCTCCAAACAGAAGAAGATAAAGTTAACCATCTAACCAAGACCAACAGCAAACTCAACACCCAAGTGAATGAGGTATGAGACTCCTCGCCTGTAAGACTTTTTATGAAGCAGGAATATGTGCAGACCTGCAACTGAATATACTCAGCACTAGTGCCTTAATTATGTAGGGACTGATTTGTGTATATGTGTATCTGTCCGTCTGTGCATGTGTGTATGTGTGCGTGTGTGTGTTTTTATGTGTGTGTGTGCGTGTGTTTAGCTGGAGGACAGCTGGGAGCAGGAGAAGAGGATCAGGGCGGAGGTGGACAAAGCGAGGAGGAAGGCGGAGGGAGACCTGAAGATGACCATAGAGAACCTGAATGAGATGGAGAATGCAAAGCTTGATCTGGAGGAGGTCATCAAGAAGTGAGAGAGAAAAGTCTGCAGACACAAACACGCACACACACACACACACACACACACACACACAGAAGCTGACAAGTTCATCAAAGCTATAGCATCTCATGTCTGTACTTCAAAGCTTAATATCTGTATATGTACCTCACTCTCTTTTACAAACTGTCACTCCCAGTGGATCCTGATCCTCCGCTGTGCGTGTGTGTGTATGTGTTCATGTAGGAGAGACTTTGAGATCAACAACATGAACTCGAAGCTGGAGGACGAACAGGCTCTCAGCTCCATGCTCAGCCGCAAGCTGAAAGAGCACCAGGTTTGTCGTTAGAGGTGCAAGAGTCCACAGGCTTTTGTTCCATTTAACACTACAGCAGCTGATTTCAAGTATTAGATAAGGACAAGCCTAGACATGAGCCGTCAGTGGAGATGTTGTTCCTACAAATGCTGAGCTAAATTTGTAATTATTAATAGCCACACTAGCAACATGGCTCTAGGGATGACAATGTCAGTTGGTTGGTTGGTTGGTTGGTCCACCACTTTGGTCCAGGGTGAAAAAGCTCAACAATTATATGAAAAACATCAACATGTTTGCAGTGTAATCTTTTTATTTGAATTGCTCACTTGCATGTGAAAGTAACACAGGTTTCAACTGTCGATCCTCCTGAGGCTGGCAAAAGAGCAGATTTCTATTTTGCCACTTTGAATGGGAAACAATTATGGTACAACTTATTACAAAGCCCAAATCTAAATTCATTTTTATTCAGAGGACATTATATTTGTGGGTAAGCTGATTAAATTTTACTTTTACTTTTGATTTGGAATTTTACTTGTTGCATTCCTACAAATAGTGGCTTTACTGCAGTGTTCCCACAATCTGGAACCTGACATGTACCACATGCTTTTCGCAGTGGTACATGTGACATGATGAATGTTGCATCATTTAGTTTGGTTTAGTTTATTTCATTCATTTATCATCGACCACAAAGGAACTCAGGATAATGGCAGATGAACAAAAGAGAAAGAGAACTCAAATATATGGTTAGGACATAGGGGAGAGGGTGAAAATGAAGAGTTGAAGAATTAAAGGAGGATATATAGCAATGACAATAAAAAGTTTTTTTCTTGTTTGTACTCAAGCACAGGTTCATCCATTTTGTCTTCTCTTTTTTCTCTCAGGGCCGCATTGAGGAGCTGGAGGAGGAGCTGGAAGCTGAACGAGCCATGAGAGCCAAGGTACAGATTGTATCTTTAACATCTTCATCCATGGATTCAGCTATAACAGGCTACTTTAGAACAAACCTCATACTCGACTGACCGCTACAATTATTTTTTCACATGTTGACCAGTATACGTAGGCTGAAAGGTCAGATATCACATGTTGCAGTTAGAAATTAAAGTTGAGTCTCTCTTCGTTCTCTGATAGGTTGAGAAGCAGAGGGCAGAGCTGTCACGAGATCTGGAGGATCTCAGTGACAGGCTGGAAGAGGCGGGAGGAGCCACTGTCGCCCAGGTGAGTGTGTCTGACAGCTGTCAGTCAACCGGATGGCATTACTGTGAACTCCAGCATGACCTTTGCCCTCCCAACGTCCACAACCTCCTCTGTGCTTGATGCTTCAGATCGAGCAGAACAGGAAGCGGGAGGCGGACCTGCTGAAGCTAAGGCGGGAGCTGGAGGAGGCCGCGCTCCAATCAGAGGCCACAGCGGCGGCGCTGAGGAAGAAACACTCAGACGCGATGGCAGAGCTGGGCGAGCAGCTGGAGAACCTGACCAGACTGAAAGTCAAACTGGAGAAGGACAAACAGACCATGAAAGCTGAGATTGAAGACCTCAACGTCACTATGGAGGCCACTCAGAGAGCAAAGGTACAAAGTTTTGGAAAATCTTGCTCGATTAACTCCATCAAGAAAACACATCATACATGAATATAAACTAAAACACTCTTCTGTTTTTACCTCTGTGTGTATCTGGGTGTATACATGTGTAGATGAACTCTGAGGCCCACGCCCATAAGCTGGAAGACAACCTGGCAGAGGCAAATGCTCGCCTGGCTGAGATGGAGCGCACTCAGACTGAGCTCAACACTGCTAAAATCCATCTGACTGGTGAGAGCACACAAACAAAAACACAAACACAGTTCCTTGGAGTTTGTTATAAACCTGTACTTCTATTTTTTATTTTTTTTGCTTGTGTGTGTGTTTAGCGGAGAACAGTGATCTGAGCCGGGAGTTGGAGGACGTCCAGAGTAAGCTGACCCAGGTGACCAGGCTGAAGGCCTCACTCACCTTGCAGATCGATGAGCTCAAAAGACAGGTGGATGAGGAGAACAAGGTACAAAGCACGGACACACACACACACACACACACACACACACACACAAACACACACACACACACACACACACACACACACACACACACACACACACACACACTTGTTTAACCTTTATTTAGAAGAAACGATACATATTTTTACACATTTTCTCAACTGAGAGTTGCCCAGTTCAATCACTTCCCAGCTGACATTTTCCCAGTTGGTTCTGAGATTCAAATGAATAAGTTTGAGTTTTAACTCTTTCTCTGACCTTTAGGCTTCCCTCTCGAGTTTTCTTTTACTTGCTTATAAAATAATGAGACCTCTAATAAAACTGACAGCTAAGTCCTCTCTCCCTTTCTGTAGGGTCGTAACACAGCAGTGGTGGCCCTTGCCAACGCCCGTCATGACCTCTCCCTGCTGAAGGAGCAGCTGGAGGAGGAGTCAGAAGCCCGCGGGGAGCTGCAGCGCCTCGTGTCCAAGCTCAACGCTGATGTCACCTCCTGGAGGAGCAAGTATGAGACGGATGCCATCCACCGCACCGAGGAGCTGGAGGAGACCAAGTACGTTAAACAGAACTGAAAAAATTCAGTTATCACCACTTCAAATCAAAGGGGAGCCAAAGTTTTATATATTACTCCTATGTGTAAATGAATGCAAAAATAAACTAGTGGTAATACTTTTTAGTTTAATCCTACAGTTTCAATTACTACTACAGTCTCCCTCTTTCCTTCCACCCACTCCCCTCCAGGCGTAAACTTGCAGTGCGTCTCCAGGAGGCAGAGGAGGCAGCGGAGGCAGCCCAAGCCAGAGCTGCCAGCTTGGAGAAGGTCAAGCAGAGGCTGCAGGGTGAGGTGGAGGACCTTACCATAGACCTCGAGAAGGTACACACACACACACACACACACACATGCAGACAAAGGAATGTCTGTAGCTCAGTGTGTGAAACACACAGTCCAGGCTTCAATTGTCACCAGAGCCATTCATGCTAAAAGTACATTCTCTCATAGCTTTGTAAGAGGGGAATAATTGATTAATCTAGTTATTTATTATTTAATTAATTCATTAATAACTTGGCTGTAAACAAATGGCCCTCAAAGTATGTCTTAAAAGTTCTTGGTGTCTTTGACCCACTGTAAATCCTTGTGAACCTGTAACAAGCAACTGTATTTTAACTCGATATAAAACGAATAATCAGTTATTCAGTATTGCTTTTTTATCATTACCTCTCAGCCCACATCTTTGTATCTTTGGTCTCTTTTCTTATTATCAGTATCTGTATATCAGTAAAATAATGATCAGTTAAAAATATATCACTTATTCTTAAATGTAAGCTGTAAGGTACACTCTATATATGCACCGACAGAAAAGGTACTTCTTTAAGTGAGAAGACGCTTTTGTCTGCGTTTGTGTGACTAGTCCAACGCGGCAGCAGCAGCTTTGGATAAGAAGCAGCGGGTTTTCGACAAGCTGGTGGCCGAGTGGAGCCAGAAGAATGAGGAGCTGCAACTGGAACTGGACAACAGCCAGAAGGAGAGTCGCTCCTACATGACAGAGCTCTACAAGCTGAAGACGGCCTACGAGGAGAGCCAGGATCAGATAGAGACCGTCCGCAAGGAGAACAAAACCCTCTCTGGTGCCTTCTAACTGCTGCAGATGCTGTGATAGAACAGATGGGAAAAGTCAAGCTGGATAATAAAACCTGAATAACAATGTATAGTAACATGTATTTCTGTATGTACCCCCTCTTCTCACAGAGGAGATCAAGGAGTTGGTCGACCAGCTTGGCGAAGGAGGCCGCAGCGTCCACGAGCTGCAGAAAGCCAAGAAGAAACTGGAGGTGGAGAAGGAGGAGCTGCAGCTGGCTCTGGAGGAAGCTGAAGCCTCACTAGAGGTGCAAAGAGCTCTTATGGTCAAGAAAAAACTTGGCTTGTGTGAGTTCTGAATGTAGAATTATCTCAGGAGATACTGTAGATGAATTTTGGGAAAATAATGACAGATTATGTGCAGACCTTTGATGGGATGGGAAAGGTGAAAGATGGAGCAAATAAGGGACTTGTGCTTCCATTCATAGGTGCAGTTGTCAATATGTGGTGTGTGTATGTGTGCGTGTGTGTCCAGGTGGAGGAAGGTAAGCTGGTACGTGTACAGCTGGAGCTGGCTCAAGTCAAGGCCGACATCGACCGCAGAATCCACGAGAAGGAGGAGGAGTTTGAAGTCACCAGGTTAGACATGCAATTCACAATTGTGCCCACTAACCAGGTTTATCCACAATAAGGTAATTCGTATCTGTTGGACCAGCCAGCTTTGGCTTATATTTATAACCTTGAATCCTCATCTATGACCTGTGTGCTTGTGCCGTCTAGAAAGAACCACGCGCGTGCAGTGGAGTCACTGCAGGCCAGCCTGGAGGCAGAGGCCAAAGGCCGTGCCGAGGCTCTGAGGATGAAGAAGAAGATGGAGGGAGACTTTAATGAGATGGAGATTCAGCTGGAGCATGCTAACAGGAACAACGCTGAGCTGGTCAAAACCCTGAAGAAGCTGCAGCAGCAGATCAAAGTAGGTGATGACCAAGAGGCGGAATATGGAACTGCTTAGAATAATACCGCAGGTTGAAAATACTACTGCAACAATCCTTATGTCCCACCCCCTACCTCTTGTCCAGGATCTGCAGGTGCAGATGGATGAGGACGCCCGTCAGCACGAGGAGCTGAGGGAGAAGTACAGCCTCCAGGAGCGCCGTCTCTGTCTCATGCAGGGGGAGATGGAGGAGCTGAGAGGAGGCCTGGAGGCATCCGAGAGGGCCCGCAAACAAATAGAGCAGGAGCTGGTGGACACCACAGAGAGGTTCAGTGAGATCAGCATGCAGGTAAATGGCTGTGCAGGAAGACTACAGAGGCACACACACATACAGACAACTGATGGTTTTAATTGTTTTAGAATACAATCTTCCTACATTTTTAACTGGCATATGCAGCATATGTATTTTGATTCGGCCTTTGACTTCTTGCTGCTGTCATTTTCTCCAGTGCATTGTGCAATCAAATTTTCATCAATTTTTCTTACCCTAGAACCAAAGTCTGACTATCCTGAAGAGAAAACTGGAGGCCGAACTTGCCCGACTGTCCAGTGAGAATGAGGAGCTGATCTCAGAGTTTCGCGCTGCTGATGAGAGAGCCAAGAAGGCCGTGACTGACGTGAGCGACAGGACTACACAAACGGAAAAAAAAAAGTTTTAACTGTAGTCAAACATAAATATGTAATAGAAAAGGCATAAAACTTACAAAAAAATAAATTATTTGGTTTGATCTGTTTTGGGGATTGAGTATAAAATGAAACGTGGCGTCTGCGTCCAGGCAACACGACTGTGTGAGGAGCTTCGGCAAGAGCAGGACCGGAGCTCCCACCTCGAGAAGATCAAGAAGAACCAGGAGCAGAACCTCAGAGACCTCACACTTAGGCTGGAGGAGGCTGAGCAGCAGGGTCTGAAGGCCGGAAAACGCACCATCCAGAAACTGGAAACCAGGGTGAGGACTTGGATTAATTGAGAGATGGTAGCAATAGCAGTACCTTAAAAGTGACAAATAGGGGAAGAGGACACATATACAGACAACACAGCTGGGCCAGGCATCTCATCCGCAGGCATTTCTTCCCCTTTATTATCCTACTAGATCAAGGAGTTGGAAAATGAGCTGGACCAGGAGCAGAAGCGCCACATGGAGACGGTGAAAAACCTCCGTAAGGGAGAGCGTCGACTCAAGGAGCTGATCTTCCAGACAGAGGAGGACCACAAGACCAATCAACGCATGCAGGAGCTGGTGGAGAAACTCCAGAACAAGCTCAAGTCTTACAAACGGCAGATAGAGGACGCTGTGAGTAGGAGTGGTGACACTGGATTTAAAATTAAAAATTAAAAATTCTTTGTCTTTCTAATAATGACTTGTGTTTTTGGTTTTTTTAACGAGCAGGTGCTTTCTGTTACAAATACATACACTCAGTTGCCATTTTATTAGGTGCCCCTAGCTAAAACTAAGACTCCCGCCTATTTATATCAGTGAGGATAGGCTAAGTAACAGAAACACCTCTGCATAATGTAATAAGGCTCAACATTGTCTAAAATGACGATTACGTTGAATCAGCACCTCTCTAAAACAGATACAACAAGAATTTGATATTTTGGAAGATTTAATTATTAGCTTTCTGGCAGAGAGTTAGATGAGAAGATTGATACCACTCTCGCATCTGTATGTTAAAAACTGTTGGCCATAAAGTAAATGAGCAGAAATTTCTAACAATTCCTTTAAATTGTGGCACTTTTAATTACCCTACTTGGTTCCCATTAGAGCCTTGTAGATTCAAAATTATGACAATCAAAAAATGGGACACTTTCTTTAAATTTGTCAAAAGCAGACAGGTTACAGGGCATGCCGAAGACATTTTCCTAGTTTTCCCTCGAACAAAAGTGTGTACGTTTATTTAATACTAAGACAAACGTCTTCTCTCTGTCACTGTAGGAGGAGCAGGCCAACAGCAGCCTGTCAAAGTACAGGAAGACGATCCACGAGCTGGATGATGCTGAGGAGCGTGCAGAAATGGCAGAGATGGCCCTTAATAAAATTAGGACCAGGAATAGAGCCTCTGCCACTAAGGGCTTCACCTCGGTGGAAATTGTCCAGGTCACCAAGCCCACCAGTGGAGGACAGGACGGATAGAGGGGAACAGACATGCACACATCGCTAGCAGGTGGGTATATATACACAGAACAAGATGATAAGCTGCCTGAGCATGTGCTTATACGCTTGTATGTGTATCATCTTTGACGCACACATTATTGTTCTTGTCTTTTTGCTCCCACAGAGTGACACACACTCATTCAGCCCTCCAGAGGACCCTTCACTGAGGAAGTGTGAGCACAGGCACCCTGAAGAAAGTCTTAAAAAAACCAGACAGAGCTCCTTAGAAAGTCTTAAATAATTAAATGAGTCTTTAACATCACCAATAGTCTTAATCAGTATAGTCATAGGATATGCCACACAGCCTCTTCAAGTCGATTTTAGCCTCCATGCCAAGCATGTTTTACTGTTAGTATGCCTTGAATGTACTGTATGTAACTACAGTCTTTGAATGTGCACCTAAAGGTGTTTTTATGTTAAACTTTCAGGAATGGAGTTTTGGCTGTGTCTGACCTTTGCTATCATGGGTCTGTAGAGTTTTTTGGATCCCATATTGTCTCTTAGTAAGTGTGAAAGAGTTTGTTCAGTGTTTATATATGTGTCTGTGTGTCTTGCATCATCTCAGTTAGTGTCCTCAGACAGGAGGGAGGATTGGGTGAAGCTGTGTTCTCACGTCAATGATAGAGAGCCCACCTGTGTGTGTCGCTCCTGCACGTGTGTTCAAAGTGTGTGTAGTGAACCCCTACAAAGTCTTAATAAACTACAAGCAAGTGACAGTGTCCCTTATTATTGTGCAAACAGAGAGGTCTGTGGCTTATTCGTAGGAAAGGGGTCTCACTTGGCGAAGCACAAATCCAGCGACATTACATTTAGTGTTTTTGACTTTAGCCCTTTATCTGCGTACAGACTAGAAACCCAAATCTGGTTGAGAAGGTAACTGTGCCTTCAATCTATACCAAAAATGATACAATTATGAGGGCCCCCCACATGCTCCCCAAGTTAATTTATAATGATGTGGTTAAATGTAAATTGATTAAAGAATATTCACCATAAAAGCATAATATCAACTTATGTGTTTAAGATATCATAACTAGATTTTGACACACTGCCTCTTGCCAAGACTGCATTAAAGCTGCTCTAATCATTATTTCTGTATTAACAGAAAAAATAGTGGTACATTTAGCATGTCTAAATATGTGTAAATAGGCAACTGTTTGCGAATATCAGCTTAAAGGGCGATGTCAGTGTTGCGCTTACAGCCTGTTGTTCGGCCCCCATGTAGCCAAAAAAGTTTATTAGTGCAGATTTAAAATTAGGTCAAAATGCAGGAGCCACTTTAAGGCACTTATCGTTTCAGTTTCCATCTTGCTTTTGTGGTGCATACTATCGCAGAAATGTGTTCATAATCAAATTACCACATTACCACAAAGTAATTGCTTGAAACTGGGGCCTTTGCACCTGAAGGTATGAGGCAGTTACTGGGCTTATAATACAGCCGTCATCATGAATTACGACAGTGTAAAGATTACACACAGTGTCTCTGGAGTGCTGTAGCCTGCAAATCAGAATTCTGAGTAAGTCAGAGATTTACATTTGGATGGTGGGATAGTGTCTGAAAGTGGCTTTTGTTTGGTTCATTTTGAATATAACCATGTCTATGAATGAAAATTAAGTGCTGGTTCTTGTCAGTACTATATGTCAGTAATTTTCAACATCAAGACCTCAAGGTATTATGGTACATTTTTTTATCTATTTCAATTAATTATTGTAAAATAATATCTGGGATAACTTAAGGTGAGATTTTCTAGTTACAATAACAAGAACAAAAGGCACCTATCTCATACATCAACATTGAATTTATTTTCATTTTAGTTTCAGATGAACGTTTCACATCTTATACAAAAATCATTAGAAAACGCCTGACACTCCAAAATCCCATGGCTACTCCTTGTTTAGTGGCTTCACACACCAAAGGATTAATGGGGAATCATGCAGCATCCTGGACCAGTTGACGGGGCTCAGCCTGAGCTTCCGATCAGTCAAATTATAATCAACAGTTTACTCAACGGCCCAACACTCACTACCCCAGAGAATCTTCAAGTCATTACCTGACTATATGGTACAGTGATATCTTGCCACATCTAGTTATGTACAGAGTAAAGATACAGTGGGATGGTAAGGAAGAGGAGACTGTCACTGAAGACTTATCGCTGACAGCTTCCTGCCTCTCTCAAATGATGTGCTGCCTGACTTTAACTGATCATCACTACCCAAATATCTTTGATGTATGGATACAGTAGCACATCAACACCACCATGCATGTTTTCATACGCATGACATATCATTGGTTATGATTGGTTATGTACTGTAGGTTTTAAAAAAGATCATTAATATCAGAGTTTAAAATCAACCAATGACTGCAGGCCTGGGGGGGGGGGGCACCGAGCCTCTGTTTGGATGAGGTAAAAGTGAGCGGGGACAAGTGGAGGCTAGTTACTCACTGTTTTGCTAATGTACATGCCCAGCAAACATATAGATGAGGTCTCAGCATGAGCGCACAAACACACACTCTTGTTCACAAACACCTCTGCCTCATGCCAAAAGCTTCCAAATCATTCTTTTAAGGGTAAAGTTGACTGATACCACACTGCTCGCAGGACAGTGTGTGACTGTATGTAAGAGGAAGGGGTTAGAAAAGATACTGCACACCCTCGATTAAGATCCAACAACTGAAAATAGATTTTATTAAGCCAATGCAAAGAGATCTACCTCTCAGACAGAAGAAACCATGTCACTGGGGCAGAGAGGCACTTACACGATCGCTTTCATTTTACACAGTGCTTGCGTGCGTGTCCTAATTGGAGACACAGCTACATTTTTTTTTTTTTAAATCAAATGTCCAATACGCACACGCACATATACTTGTTTTCACATCAGAGCATGTTTTTAGCGGTTGGCACGTGATCATGCAAAGCTTCAGTTTGGCCTGCACAGGCAAAACTGAGGGAAAAGGACGCAGAGAAGGGAAGGAGGAAAAAAATAAAAAGACAGACATGGATGTGAACAGACAAATGCACAGATAGACTGACAGACAGGCTCTTGAACGCTTTTAGCGTTTAAACCCCCCCCCCCCGTCTTTGATCCTGCTCCCGCCCCCCTTGTGTCACATGTACATAGCAGCACCAGAGGAGCCCTCTGATTCGTGGGTACAGCCGTGCGTAAAGTCAGTCAGTTTCAAGGATGAGTGGCGGTTGCTCATTCTCTTCCTCTAAGCGCAAGTCATTGAGGTCATCTTCTAGGCTCGCCCCTCCCACGGCGCCCTGGTCTTCGCAGTAACCTGGGAAACAAGGGATCAAAGGTCAAATATTGGAACAAAAAAAATATAACACAGTCAAATGTCACAACTGCCTGCCTGAAACTACTGCAACTTAATGGTTGATGACAACCTGAAATTTTAACCTCTTACCTTGACATACTTTTTTTTGCCAGAGATAAGTAGGAAAGCATTTATCACTTTACTTGTCTAACCATGATGACAAAAAACAAAAAAACAAAAAACAAAAAAACCAAAAACAAAAAAAACAAAAAGGAAAACAAACTCCACACACGCGCACACACACGGTAAGGCTTTGTTTTTACCATCCCTAATTTCCTAATAATTTCCTGGAAAAATTCCTGGAAATAACCAAGCAATCATTTGGTACTAAATATAGATTAAAAAGTGAAAAAACATTAGTAGCATAAATATTTAAAACTGAGCTTCCCTTTCAAGGAAATTCCTCTAAAAATAATCAACTGCTTACAAAGTCAACACAACTAAACTTAAGTAACCATCTGTCTCTCTTTGTTTTAATAATTAGTACCAAATGACACAGTTCTCTCCGGGAAGCTTCTTAGGGAACATTAAAAAATCATGAGGAAATTAAGGACCTTTAAAATAAAATGCCACTACACTAACTCATGAAGACATGAATATTTGCGCGACTTACCTTTAGTGACAGCAGCACTGTAGGTTTGAGCCACAAGTGGGCGGTCATGTGACCCCTGCTCAAGGATCTCATTAGCTGGTTCGGCACTGCCATCTAACCTGAGGTGAATAACAAGCACAGATTCAGTAACAGAGACGTATAACTGTCATAACTGTTACTCTACGGTGGTCTCATTCACTCTGTATGAACTGTTTGTGTGTGTGTTACCTGTGCTGCTTCATAAGTGTGCACTCCCCTCCCTCTTGTGGATCCAGGTTGTACAGATACAGGTAACCATCAGCTGCAGCAACCAACAACCTGGGAATCTTCTGAATCCTGATTTAAAAAAAAAAAAAAAGTAGAAAATAAACAATATAGCATTCGACAAATATTTAGCTCATTTCATGCTAAAAGGATGTAAACAACCAAAGCCACAAAAAAAAAAAAAAGCTGTTACAGATGACCACGTTTTTCATCTTAATAAATGAATCAAAATCAACCTTATACATCAGAAGCTAATTAGAAGCATGATATGAACTGAATAAAAGACACAACACAAATTTGTAAAACCTGTCTTTGTATGTAAATTTGGCCCAGACCGCAGACTGACACTCACACAGCTAAAGCGCAGATGTTCTTGTGTCCGCAGAAGGGCAGACGTACGGTGGCGAAGGCTCGCCCCTGGGTGAACATCTCTGTGACCTGGGAAGGCAGGTAGGTGGTGGATGCCATCAGGACCTTGCCCAGATACCCTCCCCATGTTGTTGGCTCCTCTGCAGGCCTACACACAAACAAACAAACAAACAAACACACACAGAAAGTGAGAAGCCTGTCTTTCTCTGTTTAACATGAAGGTAAATAGGTAGGAAAACCCATCCCAGCTGCCTCTTAAGTCTTCTAAAATCTGGCGTGAAATACAGAGACAGAAAGGTACGTACACATACTTCTCCTTCTGCGTTTCTAGTTTGAAGATGTGGACCGTCTCTGTATTGCTGGACGCTGACAGGTACAGGCCTTCCATACTGAACGCCAATGAACAAATGCTCACACACCTAAGAAGACAAACACAAACATACAGAGAAACAGGTGAACACAAACATACAGTACATACAAACACATGCGCACATACAGATACAGAATCACACCAGTCCATCACAGTAAAACCGTTTTAATTTCTGAAAAACCAGAACTGAATCAATCATCAAATCTGTTCTACCTCTTGACTCCTCGCCGAAACTCAAAGAGCTTCTGTCCCTCTGGGATTGAGAAGACACGAATGACTGTGCCCTGGGAGGAAGTGAAGGAAACAAGATATACAGAGGATGGCAATACTTGAAAAGGAAGCAATAACAAGGATCCGTATCTTCTCAGCGGGGAACAAAAAGCACACACAAATAAGCCACACAGATAACAGGCCAGTGCCCTGTACAGTAACTGTCCTACCTTCTCTGAGGCTGTGGCCAGTTTTGTTCCACTGGCATCGAAAGCCAGAGCCGCTAATGGGCTGTCATGGGCTGGAATCATATTAGCCGCTCGCTGGAAAACAAATAAACACACTAGTTAGAGATGTGCTACGTCAGAGAGATACATTAAATATTGGTGGTCAGCTTTGACTGATGATAGGAAACCCTGCCTGATAGAATAAAGTGAAAGAGTGTCTTCATGAACAAGATTTATCTTTGGGTCCCTTCCAACAGGTAATACAAGAGACACTATACCACACAATAATCAGCAGAAACAATGCCTCAGCTCCACAAGCAACAAGCATTTGTGTAACATGACAGAAAAAATGCTGAGTAATGAGATAAGAGCTAAGGAGAAAAAAAATTGTTAAAAGAGTATATCAATGGTTTTATTAAAGAAAGATTAAAGAAAGTGTAATGCAGAGGGCTTTACTTCTTGTGTTCACCTACCAGGTTGACTGTGTCAAACACCTGAACTTCTCCTATCGTAGCACTGCCTGGGTACGCCAGGTAACAGTTATCATTGCTGATGGAAAGGGCACACAATCCTGGAGAAATCCAAAAACAAATAGAAACTAAATACAAAAAAAAAAAAAAAAAAAAAAAGATCACAGCAGAACCGCATTTATCTGAGCTGGAAAATAAGTGAAACTGAAACTAAGCTAATGAATTGCGTACACTGCGAGACTGCAATGACCATAATGCGAGTAGGCTTTTTTTTGCTCTGTGCATGTTACAGAGCTTAGTTACCAGTGACAGATTTCCGCCTTTAGGGCAGCTGCAGCCAGACTAGAGAAAATGATAAACAGGCTCTAAAACAACATGGTTAGCTAGAAAATAAACTGTGCCATTCTTCATTCTTCAGTGTCACTCTTCAGACTCACCTGAAGGGTTGGGTGGAGTCTCTCTGATAGTGTGCAGCACTTTCATGTCTCGGATGTTGTGAATGTACAGTGACTCCTCCAGACAAACTATCAGCCTCTGCAGAAGAATCACGAAACATTAACAACATAAAGCCAAAGCCAAACGCTACTTAAGACATTTTGCTGCACTGATTTATAAGCCACCTCTGACATTTGCTCAAGGTAAATAAGTCACTGGCTCTTTGATGAAGACGTGACTATTGTGAGACAGATGGGTTATGTCTTCGCCCTCGTCTTCCTACCTGTCTGTTGAGTTTGACAGCCAGTATGGTGTTGGAATAGGAGTAGTTGCAGATCTCAGTTCCCTTCTTGAAGTGACAGACTTTGAGCTTCCTGGGGGCCTTTAGGCTGACGATGGCCACCAGGCTGCTGGAGAACAGACGCTCCACAATACACACATCCTCCGTGTCTGCTGTAGAGACACACACACACACACACACACACACACACACACACACACACACACACACACACACACACACAAATAGAATTACTTCCACCTCTCGGTAGCATCCTCTCATCTTTTATTAGCTGCCTCTCTGCAACCCTTGTGGTAGTAATTTTTAACGGTAAAGGGAGTGAAACGTTGCAAATGGAAACATCCTACGATAAGATTTAACAACATATTTGGGGCAGTAAGCTGATTCCGCCAGGAATGCAATGACTGTTTTCAAACTTTCTGAAGGACGCCAAGGGTAGTACCGCTTTAATCATTGTGTGAGTTGTTGTACCTGAACGTACCTATGTTTAGTAAATGGACTGAGTAAAAGATGGGTTAGTGAATTATTGTTAACAGGGCTTATTTGCCAAGATGGCTCAATGTCGTCCTCTGACAACACAACCTGAGACTGCTACTACTTGCTTTGCATTGGCTTTTTAAATCTAATAGGATCCTCAAGCACAGGGTAGGTGACCATACATGGACGCATAATAAGGATGTTGCAGAGATCATATCATGATGTATGTAAATCCAAATTCAAAGAGGAAGCTTGATGTTAAAGTATATGGGTAAAGTGCTGACAAACTTTATTAATATTTAAAGTAAGCTCAATCCTCTAATGGTACAGTGACTGTGTTCTGTCTACTGAGCATCCATTAAACACAGTAACTCAAAAAATATGCCAATAAAATTACAGAGTTGTGAGATGGTTGCCGTAGAACAACAAGTTTTAAAACACTAGTGTTTTGTACTTGGTCTGCTCGCGATGAAGAAAATTTACACACAAGTGGGTAAAAGGTATAAAAAGGTAAAAACAGTGCTTGGAAAATACTTACTACATTCATATATCTGCTCCAATTTGTCCACAGAGGACAGGGAGAAAAACTTGTATCCTGATTTGGTGCCAACAGCTAAGGACCTACACACACAAAAGAAAACAGACACAACCGCAGCGTTGATCAAGCCTTGCATCAGCGACATATCACACCCATACACACACTGAATACTGATAGAGCCACAGAGGCGTTTCAAACTAGACAGCAGAGGGATCCGCCTGTTTAATTTCGGCAGTCTCTGTTGTCGCTGCATGTACCGGTCAGGCTGTGACAGTGGTCACACGGCTGAAGATATTTTGCAATAGCACCAGGCCTCCGTGGTCTACAGAAGTCACCGGTAAATTTAGCGGAATAACCCTCCTTAAGTTACAAAGGCACAACTAAATGTGTTTCTTCAGTCTGTCAAAAAAAGGAACAGTGCCCCAGTTTAAGACTTCTACAGTCCTCCTACTGTAGCGCCATGTCAGCGCTTGCGTCAAAAACCAAACACAATGTCTTTGACTTTGGCTAACTCCATCATCTAAATTAATATATTAATCCTGACGATTTTCACCTCCGCCACCTGAAAAGTTACATGACGCCTAACCTACATGTGTACTGCTGCTAAAGTTAGCCTCGGACCACACAACATCACGTTAGCTAGAAAGCTATGGTCGTGACCGGTGAGACAAAACATATCTGGACATTTTATTAGCTAGCTAGCATCAGCGTGGTTTGGTAGCCATTTCTAATGTGAGAAACCACATTCTGGCCTTTTCGAATCGAGCCCTGTCACCCCGTGAGACGCCCGGACAAGTCCACACTAAGCTAGCTACCGTCAGCTAGCTTGACAGCACAGGCCATCGCATCCTTAGACACTCTCCCCGGCCAAGCCTTACGTGTTGTCCTGGTTAAAGTTGGCGAAGAGGAGCTGGCTACCGCCAGCATCCCCGCTTTGACTGGCCAAGTTCATGGGCTCGGCACCATCGACATATAAAGCTCCAATAGAAATAGCAGCAGTTGGGCTGGGATTATGTCTGTGACGAGGGCCAGACGTGTGGTGCTTCACGGAGCCATCTCTTTTCCCTGGCCCTGCTGTAGTGATTGTTGTTGTTTTTCATAGTCTGTTGCTCCCCCTAGTGCGCATGCTCCGAGGACGCAGCATGAGACTCCTTTAAAGAGCCAGGATCGTTTTTCTATGTGAGCTGCTCCGGTGATAATAAACACTTAAAATGTGATCCGATATAACTGGCAGTAGTGTTTCTGCTTTTTTATGTATCGGTTCCACTGGAGAGAGAAAGCAGGAGCCAACACAGCTCTCCTCGAAACACTCCGCTGAGCAGTTACTATTCAGGATTTGATCTAACAGCGCCCCCCCACCGTTAGTAGTTGCAAACAACACATAAAATAAATTGGCGACACTCACATTGTACCCTGATTATGTTAAAGATATTACATTTATGGAACATATACTGGATAATACAGGTCAGCAGTGCTAAAGGAACTATTCAGATCCTTTACTTAAGTAAAAGTACTAATACCAAACCGTCAAAATGGTGGATTACAAGTATGCAAGTACAGTCAGGAAAATGTACATAAAGTATTATAAGTATTTAGTGCAGGAAAATGGCCATTCGGAGTGTTATACTAAAATAAAATATATCAGTAGATTATTATTACTCATGCATTAAAGGATATGTTCAATGCTGACTGCCATCATTGCTGCTGTTATTATTAATAACATTATTAAGCAAAAAGTAACATCATAGCAACCAGTCTGGTAGACTGGTGTTTGAACACAACACTATATGCAGCTGTTCCTAATCTCTCTCTCTCCTCTCTCTCCCCTCTCCCTCCTCTTTCTCCTCTCGCCCCCATTTCTCTCCTCGCATCCCAACTGGTTGAGGCAGACGGGCGCCCAGCCTGAGTCTGGTTCTGTAGGAGGTTTCTTCCTGTTAAAAGAGAGTTTTTCCTCTCCAATGTCACCAAGGGCTTGCTCATGGTGGGAACTATTGGGTTTCTCTATAATATTGTAAGGTCTTGAACTTACTCTGTAAAGTGCCTTGAGATAATGTATATTATGATTTGACGCATATACTGTATATTTATGAAATATAAATAAAATTGGATTGAATTAAAAAGTTTGCATTTTTTTAAGTCTGTCTTAAATAGTCAGGTGCCCCTATGAACACTGAGACAGTTTTCCTTTGCTGCAATCATTCTTCCTGTTCATACTGGCCTTTAAAAGATCCCCTCCTAATGCACTTTCAGTGTAAATGATGGGGGACAAAATCCACAGTCCTCTTGTGCAAAAATACATTCCTAAGTAGGTTATACAGTGTATGATGGTAGTACGGTAGTATGAGGCTTTGGCTGTCTGTCTGACCAGACAAATGAAGTGGATATCTTCCACAGATTCAGTCTTTTTAGTACAAATCTTCCAATTTTTGTTTCCCCAGAAAATCTTCCCTTACCGAGCTGCAGTTGAGGGGCAGTAACACAAAAAGGGAATTTTGCACTAAACCACTCTACAAAATATTGACTGAAACTTTGGAAGATATCCACCTCATGTCAAACTCAGACCGATGGAGACTAATTAATAGCTTAAAATAAAGTTCCAATTCTTTTTTTTTTTTTGATGGATGATGACAGTGAGCAGTGTTCATATGGGCACCTAAGTAATGTTTAAATTATCCTTTAAAGTCTAGGCAGCAATTTACTGCTTTAGTTGGTCGAGGGGGAGCTTCTTCTTGGCGATTTTTTATAAGGTTACAACTAATGATTATTGTCATTATAGAGGAATCGGGTGATTGTTTTCTCAATTAATCGAATGAGAAATGGCCACCACATGTATGTATTCACACATTAAACGATAATCTCTCATGTTGTCCAGCATAACATGATGTATTGAGTGACCTAATTATACAATTTATCATGCATTGACAAAACTATACTCCAAAAAACTTTGACTTTCGGTCTTCCTAAAGCGAAAGAGGCACTTTAAGATAATCACAAATACATACACTGCTGCTGACTTTTCTAAATCAAAAATTTAATTTTGATCCCGCTCCACATGTGTTTTTTCATCGATGCAGGAGAAATACACATGACACAAATCCCTGTTTCTGAATGCACTGATATTCTGTTATACAAGAACAAATTCCAGTTAAACATCTTGGATTTAGTCAATTTAAAAATATTACTTGGTAAATATCATATCCACTTATGCAGATGGAAGGAGACTCAACAAAACTGACATACTTTATTAATAGGTTTTGTATTTTATGTCCCTCTAAAAGTAAGCTGATTCTCCACCTGTATAAGTTGATTTATTCTACTGATGTGATGTTAAATTGTACATTTTTTGTGAATAAAGCAATAAAAACATGTACGCACAAATTAAAAACGTATATCTTATGGAGCATAAATCTTCAATTTTTTTATTTAGTCTTTAAGACTCTGTATAACTCTGTGTAACGGTATATATATCTTAGATAATATAAGATATTATAAAATTGTAGCACTAATAATTTAATTTAATTTTCAATTATATTTGCAAAACAAATTGAAAATTGCATATCATGCTTCATTATCCCTGTGGGCTACTGGTATGACTCCTGCTGTAAAAAACCTATATAAAGCAAATAGCACCTATAAGATAATAACTTGCTAAAATCACACATGTGAAATACATATTTATTTATGTTAAATATAGGGGTGTATATTACACCGTATATTAAACAATATATTATAAATACATGTATGTACAACAACAAAATGAAACAAATATTTCTGCCACATAATGGCACATACAGTTTTTAATATGAAAAACAGATATTAAGTCAAAATCTATGTGAAAGTTCATATACTGTACTGTATGTTTATGTATAGTATTGGCCATGTATCAGCCTTTATCTGCCAGTCACATATAACTGGTATGGACTAAAAATGACCGCAAATGAACAAATTCAGGTAAATAACTCCATTAAATTGCATTTATTTCAGTTTTGGTGAATGCCATCTATTCATTTCAACAGCACTGTCGTTCAAAGGCCCCATATCGATTATTTTCTGCCCGGTCTGTCTTTCCATGTGAACTGTCTTTGATGTGACAACATATACAGTAACGACTCTGGTGGCTGGAGCGACAAGGTCTGAAGTGTGGGAAGCAAAGGAAACACTGAGTGATATGATGCATTGACTGAAGCGCAGTTTGGGGTGTGAGTCACAGGTCTCGTCTGTGTGCATTCATTTCATTGCAGTTTCAGGTGTAAATCTGAGCATGTCACAGTGTGCTTGTGACTGATACAAATTATTCACTGGCTATAACAACATAGAAGCTTAGTTAAGAAGTGGCTGACTGAGACAGACTCTGCAGACAGCTGCTGCTCATCCTGTATGTGGATTTCACAGAACAAAAGAAGGATATAGAGTAGAAATGCTCTCAGCTAGTTGGCACAAGTATAAAAAGGCAAGAAGAAAAAAAGCAACAAACTTGACAAAACCGAATTACACAAAGAAGAAATCAGTCCACCATGATGAACCTTTACCCTAATAAATGCCCCTGGGGTCCTCACTCCCTGCATAAAATCATTAGTAGCCCTCATCAACAAGCATGTTTCAATAAGTACTGACAAGCATTTTATCACATTTAAAAGTGAATTCTCTGAATGGCCACTGATAGACATTGGCACTGTCACATTACTGTGACTAAGTTATTGCTCAAGATCTACTAAGGGGCATTATAGGCACATTTATTTTTAAATTTCATCTGTAAAATTACCACAGTGACTCCATCCACATATCCATCCATGGAATCATTTTGATAATCAGAGCATTTCAGTTCTTTGTTTGCTGCCATGTCACTGTGACTCTGTGTCAGCTGTGTCCTTTGGATCAGTTTACTGTTTGCAGGGACTGAGTGGCTGCCTCTCCTCTAGTGGTCTGTCAGCACAGGCATAGGCCCAACACACTGTGTACTTGCCTTTGGTTTACACAAGCCACAGCTTTCAAACAAACATGATGGACAGAGAGACAGAGGTGAGGCTTGGGAAATAGATAGCAGAGCTGCATACCCAGCTTTAGAGTTACTTTCGAGGCAAATGTTCATGTTTATTTCGATGATAATGATAATGATAAGATGCTGTGATGTAAAGAGACAGCAAATATACCTAATGTAACTCGCCAGGGTACCACAGACATCATCAACAGGAACACTGAAAAAATACCTTTTATATTTTTGGGTGTTTTAAGGATTTTGTGTCAGGTGACAACATTTAAAAATATGTTGTTTTAATGTGAAAAAAATATCGATATATATGATGTGGCCTGAGTTTCTCATCAGACCCGAGCTGATTTTATGAACCACTGCATAAAAACACACATACTCAACTACAAGCTTTGTCAGCATGTCCAACCTAGCTTACATGGCTGTCGTATATAAAATATATTTTGGGCACTTAAAATAGATTTAATATGGAGTCAATCTACATGCTAAAAAACATTTTTGAATGTTTGTAATTACACTAAACATTTCCACACACACACACACACACTGTTTATTTACAGTGTATGTTTAGGAGTATCATTCACCTGTAAAAATACGCTTGTCTGGCCACTGTCACTGATATTTTGAATGTTATCTTTAAACACAGCAGCAGGGGTAAATATTTAACATGTTTTGTTGGAAGCGTGGAAACTCATTTGGATGTGTGTTTGTGTGTGTGTGTGTGTGTGTGTGTGTGTGTGTGTGTGTGTGTGTGTGTGTGTGTGTGTGTGTGTGTGTGTGTGTATGTGTTTGCATCATTTATCTGTTCTGTTTCACACAGCTGCTGCACAGTGCCACAAAGGGCTTCTGGTAGCCACTGTTATTGTTGGACAATATTTAATTTTCCATTTCATTTGTATGTGTGTGTGTGCACAACGAAGTTCAGTGACACACACAGATGACAGGCTTGCCTGGTTATTGGAGACATACATGTACCGTGGAGATTGAAGCAAAGCGGAGCCATGTCTTTTCAAAGATAAATGTATGTTTTTTAATGTCATATACAGCGTACATGATACTTAAAACTTATACTCCACTACATTTCAATTGGAAATACTTTTTTATTACATTTCTCTGATAGTTACTAGTTATTTTTCAGTTTAAGATTTTACCTAAAACACATATGATGAGCTTATAAAATACAGTACATTGTTAAAGATTAAACCAGTGGTTCTCAACCCTTTTGGCTTGGGAATCTTTGCAATAGGGCATTGCTGGGTTGGGGCCCCTGTTACTTTTCAGGTATGAGTTGTTGGCAGTTCCACCATAGAGACGTTTCCCCTCTAAACTTATAAGATGGTTGCATTTAAAGTGTTCGAGGCCAAATATTTCACAAAAAGCAAAAGATTAGAGAAACATCCAAAATATGAATATAAATTTGTGTAGTAGAACTTTGTTATTTCTTCTTTCTTACCTCCTTAATGATGTCCCGACCGCTCAAAATTATCTTGTGACCCTTTGAAGGGCCCGACCCCTTGGTTGAACCGCTGCACTGAAGGACTGAAATGTACATAAAGTAGTCAAAACTAGCTCCACCGCAACCGGTTACAACAGTGAAAAACTGCATATGCTTTGGTGCATTGGTATCAATCATCTGATAATGTTATATATAGTAATACAGGGACCATTTTCTGCAAGAGTAATTTTACTTTTGATACTTCCAGCACATTTTGGTGATAATATGTCTGTACTTCTATATTAGTAAGGTTTTGATTTCAGGACTTTAACTTGTAGTAAAGTACATCAACAACGAGTTAGTAGCCTGAATACTTTTTACGTTTAATGCAAATTACCAAATTACCTTTGGTAATAGGTAACAGGTAACAGGTAACAGAATAATTTTTAAAAATCCAACTTAAATTAAATTACTTTTTGGTGTTGAGTCTCCCCTTATTATGAAAGTTTTACAACTTTCACCTTTCTTTTCCTGTTCGGTCCACTCACGTTTCTTTTGCAACATAACTGCTCACGTCCCACTAGTAACATACAGCCAGTTATGTGTGCGTGCGTGCGTGCGTGCGTGCGTGTGTGTGTTGACGGGTTGCTGTTTGCCAGTGTGTTATCATCAGCCGGGAGAGGGGAAAGGGGAGGGGAGGAGAGGAGGGGTTACAAGCCCAGTCCCGCGGAACATCCTGCAAACACATCTGAGACTCGGAACAAAACTCTATACAGTCCCCCTCTCTCTCTCTCTCCGCGAGCTGCGGCGCACATCGCCTCCGCTCCACCGGATGGCTCGTTGCTTGATCTCCAGAAGAGCCCCAACACTTTAGTCAAAAGTACTTTAGTTGTTGTTGTTTTTGTGGAATGGTTGACCGATTCTGCAGGTCGCTGCCCACGGTGGACCTATGTGTTTATGTTTGGACGCACGGCGCTGGGACATCCGGAATGGGGAATCCGTAGGAGGGAACGACGCTCGCTGGTGTGCCGCTGTTGGTAGATAGAGCGCGAGCGCACCAACGCGTTGCGCGCACACCACCCACGCGCGAGATGGACTTGAAGAAGACTAAATTTGGAAGGTAATTTTATAATGTCAGGAGAGTTTAACTGCTAATATCTGTCACCGTATTTTTCATGGGAGACAGATCCTGTGCATCCATGCGCAGTGACGCGCTGGCACAGGGACAGTCAAAGGGATGTTATAGATTATTTTGTGTGTGTGTGTGTGTGTGTGTATGTGTGTGTGTGTGTGTGTGTGTGTGTGTGCGAGAGAGAGAGAGCGAGAGGACCATTATCGACCATTTATCTTGCTATTCCGGTGCCTAAAGACTGTAAAAGATCTGAAAAGAGCACTGATGAACAATTTAATTTTCAGTTTTACTATCGGAATCACTTATTTCATGAACCACGGTACTTCCCCATCTATTTTCGCGGTAATCTTTCTGCTCTCCAGGCTGCTTGTAGAGTAGTTCCCTGGAAAATAATTAATTTATTCATAAATTAATAAATAAAAAATGTGATTTATTAAAAAAAAATATATATCCACATATTTGAGTTAAGGACGAATTTAAGCAGCCAAATAGGATTACAAATAGGTGTGATGCTAATAATGTGTTGCAACTGAAGGTGCATGAAAACGAACGAGAGGTCGAATAGTTAGCTATAAGTAAAGGACAAACACTTGAAATAGTTTAAAGTAATTAATAATAGTTGGAATAGCTGAAAGCAATGAATAAAAAGTTGAAATAGTTGAAAGTAAAGATAAACAGCGAAAATTGTTAGCTAAGAGATAACTACTTGTAATAGTTAGCTAAAAGTAATGGATAAACAGTCAAAATAGCTAAAAGTAATGCATAAACAGATAACATTTTAACAAAAAAAGAAAACACTTGAAAGTGAAAGCTAAAAGTAATGGATAAACAGTCAAGGTAGATAAAAGTAATGGATAAACAGCTGAAGTAGTTAGCTAAAAGCATGCATACCTACTTGAAATAGTTAACTAAAAGTATTGAATAAACATTTAGCTCAAATTAATTAACAGTTAAAATAGATACAAGAAATGGATAAACAGATAAAATAGTTACAAGAAGTAGAAAACACATGAAATTGTTAGCTAAAAGTATTGATACATGGTTAAAATGTCCAGCTTTAGCCTGTCCACAAATGCAAACTTTATCAATGCAAACTAAATTTTGACAAGACAGTTGTATTTATCCGACTTTTATATAATTCATACTGTTAAATAACATCTGGCTGATAATCCATTTAAAAGAACATGTTCGGAACATGGTGGGACCAAGAGACATAGGCAGCAGTTATCAATATATCATGTGGAATGCTTCTTGAGGGCATTCATCAGCCAGTTTGTCTGTCTGTGTGTGAGTCCTGCACTGTTTGTGTGAGTGTATGTGTGTGTGTTTGGGAGATGGCGATAATCGTGAGAACCCGAGAGTAGAGTCTCAGAGGAGATGAACTTGATCTTTGCTGGAAAAGGAATAGCCCTGGAGTTACAGGAACTGTATACAAACATACACGCACACACACACACACACACACACACACACACACACACACACACACACACACACACACACACACACACACACACACACACACACACACACACACACACATACACACGCACATGCACACATGCACACACACAAACACGCACACGCACACACACACACACAGACACACACACACACACACACACACACACACACACACACACACACACACACACACACACACACACACACACACACACACACATTCCTATAGTGTATACTATCCTACCAGGATCCAAAGTTTGCAATCCTCTTAGATGCAACCGATCCTATTAATGTATGGAATGTGCTGTAATGGGCTTTTATAACTAAACATTTGCTTTATGAGGTGAAAACGTGGATTACACACACAAACACAAACACAAACACAAACACACACACACACACACGCACACACAGACACAGACACACACACACACACACACACACACACACACACACACACACACACACACACACACACACACACACACACACTATTATTTATCGAATAATAGGAAAAACAAGTGTGTGGAAAGACAGAAACAGGGAAAATAGAGAGAATAGTGTGCTGATGATGACAACAATGTCCTCTATGATCAGAGCCTGTGAATCCCAATCCCTTCTTTTCAGCTCATTAAACACGCTCACACATGCAGGGTTCTGTCATAACCGATTAGTGGACATCACAGTGCCACACTGAAGTTCACTGATAGCCTTACAATACCGCAACAGTACTCAGAAAAATACTGTTCTCTTGTTATTAACTTGGCACAGCCTGTAGAGCTGCAGGGAAAAAAAGAAGAGGGAATAGTAGCCTTTCAATAATCTAACTTTATCTCAAATGTTTTCTTTCTGTGGATTAAAGAATCCACAGATTCTCTATCTTGAGAAAGATAGAGCATGTGACACATGCTTGATGGTGAAAGCATTTACTTCATGCAGTCATGCAGACACTGAAGGTGAGCATGAGTCTGTATTACAATAATAAAGTGATATGAAGTCCGGAAACGTTTATTACATAAAAGCAAAAAAGACCAGAAAAAATTACTCTATATCCCATGATGTTGGTGTTAGTAAAAAAAGGTAGGGAAAAAGAGGTGCAGATAAAATATGTGTGTAAGAGAGGTGTTTTGTGCTTTAGAGAGCCTTGATGTCTTGCACTCCCAAACAGACGCACAACAGGAAAACACACCGACATTCCTGTTATGAGGGTTGTGGTGGTGAGTGCACAAAGACACACACACAGACACACACACACAGACACACACAGACACACACACACACACACACACACACACACACACACACACACACACACACACACACACACACACACACACACACACACATTCTTGTATTCCTAACTTTGTTACGGTCAGTTTGAGCTTTAGACCTTGAGAGTGAGGAGTGTTAATTTTTGGAAAGTAAGGACATTTTAGCCACTTCATTAAAAGGCTGTTTAAGGACTTAGTTTTAGATTTCAGGTTAGATTTAGGCGTAGAGTAAGTTTCTGATAAGGGTTGGGGCTAGGCAGGTAGCTGTGATGGGTAAGGTTGTGCTTAAAGGCTGGGGAACGCTTTAGTATTTGTGTATAATTATTCTCCTAATTTATCACATATTCAAATTTCTATGTATAATGTATTCTTTCTAGAGTATCACACCAGTCCACTCTTTCAAAACCGATTATTCTGTTCAGAGTCCACTGTCCTAGTACATATTGTGGGAGGGACAGACAACCCGGACAGGCTCTTTGGCCTAACATATAAAGACATATATGTTGTAAATATATGTTGTGAACTCTTAAATCAAGTTATCTCTTTGATTTAACAAAACGTTAACTCCTGTTATCAAACACTACTGCAGCTTCTGTGTCAACAGACACGGTTGCTATAGGTGAGTTAGAGGGGAGGGGAACCCAAATCCCTCCCACACCCAAATAGAGATCTGCTAACATGAACCCACTGTCAGTGTTCATTGAATTAAGTGAATATTTTGTCTGACTATCAGTCTAGCAGGTTGTTACAAACAGGAGTAAACAGATGTTAATAGAGGTGAGATATGGAGGTTCATGCTTATTAATCCACTTGTGTTGGACCTATTATGGCGGGATCACCAACTGAGCAACGCTGGTAACTGCCTCAGACCCCCCAGGCTGCAAGAAGTTTCAGGTTCAGCGCGTGTCAGTTCGTCCAGGTAATACGATTAAATGGAAATTTGTTAGGGAATTCACACCACTAAAGTAAAATATCAACTAAGGCACGTCCGGCATTATTACCTAATGACATGTCCCTGTCATGTAAAGGGGCCCTTTGTCAAAATAAAGCCTTAAGACCCTCATTATTTAAGCTACATTTTTCTCACATGCTGCATATCCCTAAATAATGTTTGGTTTACATGGTAACCTTGTTAATCCCGGAACGGAGTACTGTTTGTTCTCTGGGTACAGTAGCTGTCAAATCTCTATGGCTTGTTTGCAACTGTTAGCAGTTCCACCAAAGACACATTTGCCCTGTAAACTTCTCACATGGTTTCATTTAAATATGTGTTCAAGTCTCAAAGAGGAAAAATGCTTCAAAATTTTACAATCTAATAATATCATGTATAATAATACATCAGTCACAGGGAACATTTTACTTCAGAACAAGTATTTTTACTTTTGATACGTACTAGTACATTTTGCCGATCATACTTTTGTAGTTTTACTTATTAGGATTATAAATACAGGACTTTGTTCACCACAGTTTAGGTGTCTGGGCAAATAATGACACTGTCATGTTTTGTCTGCAGTGTTCACTGTACTTAATGGGAACTCGGAGAGGACAGGTTACATATACAGCACTATCCATTTTGTTCACATTTGGATCACTGATTGTGTCTTTAATGATTCTCTGAGGTCGAAACTACAAAACTTCTTTTAGGGAAACAAACTGTGAGAAGGCCAAACTGAATTTAAACAGAACACATCTTTAGAACTCTGACATCAAACAACTGGTTCCATTCTGCACTCATAAGACCTTTAACAGACACAAAAGTCTGAACCACACAAACACTGACAACTATGACACAAACGATTTTGGCTAAAGAAATGGAGAACAATAGCGAGAACAAGGAGCTCCTCAACAATTGGACAGACAAACACAACTGGCAGAGTATCCCTACAGAGTGGTGGAGGAGTTAAACAGATAACACCAGCCCCAAAACAAGAGTCACTTTCCTCAGTGGTCACATTTGTGTAGGAACTTAACCGATGTCTGTAGATGGAGGAGTGACACCATCCTGCCACATTGTCCCATACAATTGCAAAAAGTTGTGGATTCAGTCTCACCTGCCACCTTTCCCCGCCTGACACAAGTCTTTCATAAGGGTAATCAAGGAATGAAATGGGGCGCCCAGTGTTGTATGGCTTAGGTAGCGATTTATGAAACAGCAGATCATAAGGGGATGTTTTTGCGCACATTGTGATGTTGGCACCCCTCTGGCCCAGGACATCCACTGCTGTTCTGTTTCAAATTACATTTCCTCCTTGCCAGCGTGTTTTGGTCAAGTTCAAGCCAGCCTCATCCACAAAGATGAATATTCGGTGTGTTGTCCTGGCTTCAGGATCCACGGCTCTCTAAAATAAATCTGCAAGGAAACATAAGAGTTACACCATTACAGTAGTTTAAATCATACATAAAATTATGGTTGTGTGCGTGCATGATTTGGTTGTGCTCAAAGCCATCTTATGTTGTGACATCTTATCTGGACATATTGGTATTTCAGCTCTGTCACACTTGTTTTTTGACAACTCTCATAATAGTTGTAATGTTTACACTTCAAACATTTCCAAATGTTGTGTTGTCTCCCAACACACTGTCCTAAATTCTTCTGAGCTTTATGGTACTGTTGGCCGTGACAATATCAACGACTGCTGTTTCCTGCTCAACAGTGAAAATCCCTCCTCTCCCCCAAGTGGAGAGAACCCTCCCGAAGCACAAATATAGTTACAGTTACAGTTCAGTCAGATGCTCTTGTAGAATACACATCTTTCCTATTGGTTTGGCAGAAATTTCGGACAATTGATACCACAGTTGAGTGTTGCAGATTTGGCTGCATTCTCAGACCAGTAGTTTTTTAGCCGAGGATTGTGACGAGTTCACGTGCTGTAGCTTGACCTGAAGGAGCAGCCGCGTTACCTTCCTTTATCGTCTTCTTCTGCTCCACCTCGTCCTGATTGCTCTCTTCACTGTGCAGAATTAATACATTGTTTCAACAAACAACAATTGGAAGTACAGTATGTGTGTGTGTGTGTGTGTGTGTGTGTGTGTGTGATGATGGGCCGTCAGCCTAAATGTGTCAACAAATAACACAGCTGAGAAGAAAAAGAGACACCTGTGGCCCTGTGTGAGGAGCTGCATTAAAATTAGCGTGTGTGTGTTTGTTTGTGTGTGTGTGTGTGTGTGTGTGTTCATCTTGACGTATAAAATGTGGTTTCATAACATCTCCAGATGTGTTTTTCCCTGTAAACTGGGATTGAGAGATTTACAGCTGATTAAATAGCCTACACAACTCACACACACACACACACACACACACACACACACACACACAGACAAACACACACACACACAGACAAACACACACACACACACACACACACACACACACACACACACACACACACACACACACACACACACACACACACACACACACACACACACACACACACACAAACGTGTACTTCTATCTTTGTTAGGACACTGATTGACATTATGCATTCCATAGTCCTTACCCTAACCTTAATCATCACAACTAAATGCCTAACACCGACCCTATGCTAACCTAAACTTAACTCTAGCCTGAACCCTAGAACCAAGTCAAAACCCTGAAACAGCCCTTTGAAGGTGTATCAGAAAGTGAGGACTGGACAAAATGTCCTCACTTTCCCAAAATGTCCTCACCCCGTAAGGTATATAACTACAGGCACACACACACACACACATAAAGTACAAGCACACACATGCACACACTCACATATAACACACACACATGAACACGTGAATACACAACACACACATACACGCATACTCACAAGACACACACACACACACACACACACACACACACACACACATAAAGTACAAGCACACACACGCATACACACACATATAACACACACACATGAACACACGTGAATACACAACACACACATACACGCATACTCACAAGACACACACACACCCACACAGACACTCTAGTAGTAACTTCAGAATATATGGCAACATGACAAATGATGCGAATGTAGTTAATGGTTATTAGTCAGAGGGATCCTGTTGTGGTAGAACAGACAGTGACATCACTGGTGACCATAGCAACGCAGACAGTTGCCCTAGTAACGATGAGGCACGCTAAAATTCAGACAACGTGATATGGATTAGAGACCTGTAAATCCCCCAAGAATGACCATCAGACACACACACACACACACACACACACACACACACACACACACACACACACACACACACACACACACACACACACACACACACACACACACTATTGGCTTCAATGGATTCAGCACACAGTAACTTATTAACTAGTAAAGCAGTACCTTATTTTGCCTCCAAAACTACATTCATTACCTGAACACACACTATTTCCCTCTCTCTGCCCTCTTTCTTTCGTTCTTTCCTTTTCTCTTTCTGCGCTCTCCCCTTTCTCTCAGGTTCATGAATTGCAGAGTGCCAGCCAGTAAGCGATACCAGCCCACTGAATATGAACATGCTGCAAACTGTGCCACACATGGGGTGAGTCACAAATACACGAAAATACACAGACCGAGAGAAACATTCTCATATTTTCAGAGTAAAAACTAGTGGCTATTTTTGTTAGTTTACTCTCTCTAACTCAAACTCTCCCTGTGTTATCTATGCTTAATGAGTTTGTCAGTTATGGGAAACCTCTGAAAAGATGTAGAGGATTGCAAGGAATGAGGTGGAACGGGGAGGATTTTAGGCTGTGCGATAAAGCCAGTGGGCTATAATCTGTGATTTGGCCTGTAGCTTTCTCTAATCTGCTGTAATCCCTGTGCTCTTCTGCCTCTGAGAGAGCAAGACAGAGAGTGAATGAAACAGACAGACGTGAAGAAAACAGAGAAAACATCGCCATAATGACTGTAAGGCATCAAATGGGGCAGGGTTTTCTATAGCCAGTTCTTTTTATGATATACTGTATGTCCATTCATTGTTTAATTCATTCATTCATTCATTCATTCATTCATTCATTCACTGCTGCTACACTGCCTGCTAAGGTGCCATTTTGCAGGGCACTGTGCAGAATCAGTTAAAGGAATGGTTTCACATTTTGGGAAATATACTTATTTGCTTTCTTGACAAGAGTCATATGAGAAAACTGACACCACTCTCATGTCTGCAAGCTAAATATGAAGCTACCTCTAGCAACAGGTGTTATCTTATCTTAGCAAAAAGACTGGAAACAGGGGGAAACAGCGAGCCTGGCTCTTTTAAAAGGTATTTTTTTTACTTTGACATAAGTTGCAGCCGTGTTTCCTGGATTCAGAGAAATAGGAATCTTAAAAATGTCAGCATACCATTTTAGGAAGAGTAATGGACAAATGCAAAATCATTGTCTTACAAGAGGCTGTCAAAATGAATTTACCAACTAAAATAAATTTGGTATCCATAATGCAAACATGAAGAAACAAAAATCGAATGTGGATGGATCATTTTAGTGCAAATCCCTGGACTGTGCTCTTATAAAATGCCTACAGAATGCTACATCCCTAGTATTTGCTAATACATTTTTTTTTAAAGTAATTTGAATTACGTCAAGCAGTTGTTAACCCTGAAGTACATCGTCAACAATATTGCTTGTATAATTGAAAGGGAAATAGTGGAAAATATAAAGAAAAGTCTTTGTATGACATTGTCACCCGCAGTGTGTAATTTGAGGAAATGATAACAGTAACGTGAAACTATGGTCTTGTTTTTTTCTGATCCTTTCTAGTTGTGGATCCTTCCTAGTCTGGTGGGCGGGTCGGTTCTCCACTTCTTGTCTGTGGACCAATGGCATCGTGTTGCTGCCTGGCTCTATGGGAGCGGTCTCACTGGCCTGTTCATCACCTCAACACTCTTCCACACCGCTGCCTGGAAAATCAGCCATCTCCGGTTTGTGTGTGCGTGTGTGTGTGTGTGTGTGTGTGTGTGTGTGTGTGGCAGAAATTGCTGGTAGGGATTTGGCAGATGTGCATGTGTATCCTTCTGTGTAGACATTTACATCACACTCAGACATACAGTTTCCTAATTATGACAGAGCCAGAAGGCCAGAGACCAAACAACAGATGTGGTGTGGTGATGAAAGTATTTCGCCTCATCTTCAACTCAAACCCTCTGAAATCAGGTCACTCTTATATGGACAGTAAAAACATTCACATTAAAACAAAATTTTCAAAGCCTTAACACTGTGCATCTCCACATTAGACTTTCCTGTCATGTTCCTCGTAAAACACATAATAGAAATCTTTTACCATAAATATTATGTCACAGAAAGTTGATTTTCTAATCTTGAATGATGTTATCCTGACACAATAGTGTGCTCTTATTTTGAAATAAAGGAAACATTTCTTCTGGTTTCATTGGTCAGAAACTCTTAGTTGAGGTCGTGGCCCCATTCTTTGTATGTGGATAACCAAATTCCCCAAATTAGGTTTTTGATGATTTGACATGAGTTTGGATCTATTGCTTCTTTTGGAGCTGTTGTCATAGCAACAAAATCCTTAAACCCAAACCTGCAAAAGTGCAGTTTATTGACAGTAAACTGGATTAGGAGAACCCCATACATGAAGTCATTTTCAGACACAAATGGCTCTCTTTCTTAGTCATATATGATATGATAACATTTATATGATTAGCTTAGATTTATATGAAAGAATGCTGACAGAATTATGGTTTTGGATGAGAACATGCAGCATATTGAGAAATCATTGTGATCTGATGATGTATAATGAAGAGGTTCACAGTTTTTCGTATGATCAAATGTCAAAAAATAATAATAATAATATATAAAATATAAAAACAAAAGTTTGTACACTAATAAAGAACCAATCAAAAAGTAGTTTGAAATACTGTGAGCAAAAAAGACATAAACTCAGTTAAAAGATTCTGACTGTTAAAAGACCAATGGAGCCAAAACATATGGCATTTCCTTTGAGACTAGAATGTGAATTTGTCATATGAACACTAAAACTTATTAAATGATTAACTGCAGAGCTCACTTTGCTAAAAATTTGTTTATGCAATTAAAACTGCTTTTTGAGACATTTTTGTAAAGTTTCGTTTTCATAGCAGCTTTATGATAGTCACCGAAAAGTCTCCTCACCTCAGCAATCATGCACCAACAGCACACGTAGTTTGACCAAATTCACTGATAAGATCTCATTTTTATCAGTGATGAAAATATGGAAACATATCAGAGACTCAATGTAGAACAAAAATAACATGAGTATCACGGCGGGAACACAAATAAAATTAGACTTATGACCATGAATTTATTGCCCCAGTGAATGCAGGGACATGCTGTTCAATGTTTTTCAAGGTAGCATTATCCAGGATTCACAAATCCTTGCTAAAACTGCGTTCAAAGAACCAAGTTAGCCGAATGAGAATCTACAGGATTACATCATCCTGATAACAGCATGTTAGCCAGAGTTAGTTTAGCCACATTTGAAGAACAGGACCCAGATCTTCTTGTTGACAGTGCACATACTGTATTTGAGTTGAGGTTGAACATTTGTTCTTAATTTATTTGGATTTTTTTTTTAAGTTTACCTATTGTTATATTTTGCTGAGGCATAGGTATTTCATTCTTAATTGTGAAAACTGAATTAAGAAAATTGCATCAAAGATGATAATGATTTTCCAACAACCTCCACGTTCTCTGACACATTTCATCATACCTATATTTAGGGGGTTCATTTGTATCTGAAAATGAGTTTGTACATGGGGTTGACTCTGAAAAGTCATGTTCATGATCCAGATAACTGAATAAGCCTGTACCTTTGCAGAATAAAGAACTTGTTTGTATGGCAGCAGCTCCAGATAATTATTAAACCAGCTTCAAAGAACAGAAAGATCCAGACTCATGTCAAATCATCAACAATTAAATCAATCTAACTTGGTTATCCATGTACGAATAACAAGGTTTAGGACAAAATTAATTTAGTTTAATTCTTCTACAAAACCTGAGCTATTTTAGTTAAGTGTAAAACTCAGTTTGAGTGATTATTAACACACTAGCAGATTTTATTTGTCTAAGAAATGAAAATCCAAACCTTCTTCCAACTCCTCTTTTGGCCTTTCACACACATGATAGTTCAAAAAGACACAACAAACACTGTGTTATATGTTGAAGGACAGGGGCAGAAGGGTAGGTTTGTATTTGTGGATGTGTGTGTTTTCACAACCAGAGTTCCCCTTCTAAGATGTAAAATCCTGCTGTGCACTGAAAAAGAAAACTCATACTTTATAAAGGTTCCTAAGCGCCTTTATAACCTGGCTGATAATATTTTTTACAGTCTGGAAACTGTGTATTTTAGGAACTATAGATGATGAACAAATGAATGAGGTGATGATTTTTCCCAAACTACATCAAGTTTACCATGTTTTAGAAATGAGCTCTTATGTCTTTCTCTCTGTGTAGGAAGGTGGAGCAGCGATTCCACATGTGTGACAGAATGGCCATCTACTTCTTCATCGCTGCCTCCTACTCTCCCTGGTGGGTCATGTGATTGCAGCAAGCAACATATACACAGCCTGATGGACAGCAAAACTGGTGAACAAGATAGTGAATAAATGATGTACGTGTGATGTGTTTCCCCAGGTTGATGCTGAGGGAGCTAGGGCCCTGGTCATGCCACATGCGCTGGCTGATCTGGGTCATGGCTTGTATAGGATCCATGTATGTCTTCTTTTTCCATGAGAGGTAACACTGTCTCTCCTACTGTCTCTCTGCTCTAAGTGCCCTTGTTTAGTACAATCAACCTGAAACCAAACTCCTGTCCTCAAGTATTTACAGCAAACACTGGACTGCTGTTTGAAACAGAAACAATTACATAGAGAAGTTGAGGTATTATCTTTTCATATCCCAGTTTTCTGCCTGCAGGTACAAGCTGGTAGAGTTATTGGGATATGTGGCCATGGGGGCTGTTCCTGCTTTGGTCATCCTGTCCATGGTAAGAACAAATCACAAAGGTTTAAGTGTTGTCTTGCTCTTTTTCTAAGAACCACACAAAAGGTTTCTCCTGTAAGCCGTCATCCGCTGCAACAGGCTTCCTGCTACTTTGTGGGAATCAGAACCAAACCAGACGTTTTGTTTGCTTCAGCCCATTACCTACAAATCACAACTAGTTAACATAACTATCAACTATTTTCCAGAGCATACTGTATGTTTTAGATGAACTCCCTCTCCTCTGCAGAGTCACTGATTTCCATTTGAGTATGCTATAAAATTCAATTTACAGAAACTTGATAAATCTTGATACCACTTACTGTCTTGCAATGTCAGTCGGTCCACAACTTTGGTCTAGACTGAAATATCTCAACAATTAATGAATGGATTGCCATGGAATATGGTGCACTAATTTATCCTCCTCAACGGATGACTCCTAAAGACTTTGGTGACCACTGACTTTTCCTCTAGTGCCACCATGAGGTTCACATCTGCGGTTTTGAGAGAAATGTCCTGACAACTATTGTATGGATTACCATGAAATTTGGTAGACAATCATGTCACCTTAAGGATGAATTTTAATACCTTGTGCGACCATTTGGTCAGTCCGGCAATTAGAATTTGTTTAGTCCTTTGGTTTGATAGCTTACTAAATATTTGCAAAACTAATGACATTCCCATCAGCCTCAGCTGTACTTTGTGTGTCATGGCAATTAGCAAATGTTAAACTAAGATTGTGTTAAACATTATACCTATTAAACACAAACATAAGCAGTTTATGTTTTGGAAAATGGTTGGCAAAAATGTAAAAACATTATACAATTTGAAATTTCTGTTGTAAACACAGAAAACCTATGATATAGTCCATAAATTCTATACTCCAAAACAGCTTATTCATCATAGCTGGAATATACTTTCCTTTACAAAATCTAATTATAGGTTTTTCTGATGTGTTACAGGTGGAGCGTGCAGGTGTGTGTGAACTAGCAGTAGGAGGTGTCTTCTATGTGGTGGGGGTGGTCTTCTTTAAGAGCGATGGCGTCATCCCTTTTGCCCACGCCATCTGGCATCTTTTTGTTGCAGCTGGAGCAGGCATTCATTATTACGCCATCTGGAGTTACCTGTACTTACCTGGGCCGCTGCTGCACACAGCGAGGTGACTAGACGGGCTTACCTGAGATCACATGGTTCCACACCAAGTGACATAGCCAGGAAAAGTGTATTTTAGTCATGAGATCACTGGGTTTTGACGACCAGTAACCTGATTCTGGAGGATACACGAGAGATGGTGCTGAAATGATCTGGCCATCAGCACTGACTGACTGCTGAGGATCAGATGAAATTCTCCCCAGGTGGGGCCCGAACCCCTTTACCGTCTAACTATTAGGTGATTAGACCAAATTTGTGATGACTCATAATAAGGTATGATGTAATATACAGTGGGCTAAGTACTGTATATGCAAAAGTATGATTCTAATTCTGCTGTGTAAAACTAATTGTTCTCACAAACACAGCCTGAATCACACTGGTCTGTCTCGTGACATAGATGTCAATCTATAGAGAAAGAGAAGATATTTTTGAATTCAATTGAGTAACAGCCCTGGGCATGAATGTTAATTTATGTTATCACCTCATAGGTGATGTTTGCACAGACAGGGCAACACATAATTTGCCAGAAAGTTTAGATGGCCATTGTTCAGTTAAAGGAATAATCTGACATTTTGGCAAATGTGTTCATATGTTTTCTTGGTGAGAGTTAGGTGTTCAGATAGATAGCACTCACATGTCTGTACGCTAAATAAGAAGCTTAAGCCAGCAGCTGGTTAGCTCAGCTTAGCACAAAAACTGTAAACAGGGGGAAACAGCTGGCCTTTCGCTGTCAGGTGACACAATTAATTTACCAGCACCTCTAAAGTTTTAAAGTTCTATCTTGTTTATTTAATTTGTACAAACACTGAGGTAAGAAAAACAACAAATTGTGGTTTTATGTAAGGTCTATTTCTTGGCCGGGAGCAGCTACCTCCTGGAGTCTTCTCATCACCATGAGGTTGTCAGGCAACCAATGGAGACTCCAGCAAATTACTGCTGCTGTGCTACACTAAGCTAAAAGGCCGCTAGCTTCAGCATTACCGTACAGACATAAATGTGGTATCAATCTTCTCATCGAACTCTTTACAATAAAGCAAATACGTGTATTTCCCAAAATGTCAAACTATTCCTTTAAGCATACAACTCTCTAACAGCACTTACAACATATTGCCTGTGACACCAACTCCTCAGCTATCCTAAGCTTCTAAACTCCACCCTTTCTGTAATCCAACCACAGGTGACGTGCCAAATTTTAATTTAAAATTTACCATACACACATTCCTTCATAGTGGTGCTACAAGCCACATGTAAATAGTGATTTTTTTTATTTTACTTTTATCCATTTTTGCACATCTTCAAAATATGAAAATGTAGTCAGCCAACAAACTTTTCAGTAAAAGTTTACTGTTACCGTTTTGGGCCAATATATTGCATGTTCCTCTGAGAGCATTTGAACTTTTCAAGTTTCAATGTACAACATCTTTGCTGCCACTGGTCTAAGGTTATCATGGGCTGACTTAGAATACATCACGTAATCTGCTGACAGACTTAAAGTCACCATATAATATCTGGGTGACACTAGTCGCCCTGAAGACAGACTGCAATTAAAACTCAAACAGGTTGACCATCTTTTGGTCAAGATAAAGGTCAACTGATTAGTTGAAGATCATAGGCATCAGTAGAACTGGGGTAGTTGTGATTCTGCTATGATTTATATTTATTTTGAATTGATTCTCATGGTTTACTGTAATGTGATTTGAAAGATGACAAATCTAATCTCAGATTATCATAGAGCTAATGTAACACTGACAACTGTATTCTGCGTCAAATGTTAAATTCCCTAAAAACATCATGGCTATAAGCACTGATGATCTTGTTTAGAGGACTAAAATTTGCAGTGGTTTTGTTTAAGTGTAGGTCTACTCATATTTTCGAGCACTTTTCTATCAACAGCTGCGACAATTTAAGTAGAATTTTCTGAAATCCTCAGAATATGACAGAATTTACAAATGGGTCTTAAATACATGTACATTATTTACACAAATTTCAATTTTTATTTTCATAGATTGGATTTTTATACTTTAAGCACTGTAGAGGTCATACTTTCAGGTCTTTCCTAATCCCTAGTAGTTAAACAGGTTCTGTTTTAACTTTTAGAAAACAGAACACTTACTCAGGAAGTGAGCATTTTTAAAAAATCAGATGATCTTTTTTGTAAAATTTTATGTATGTGAAATCGCTGTATTAAAGAAGAGACACTATATTACATGGTGAGGATCTGCGTATTTTGTGGATGCCAAATATGCTTTATGATATCAAGTTTCAATCAGGTAATATCATTTATTTACAAAAATAATCAAAAAAGATTCATTAGGATGCCCATTTCATGAGGGCATTGTCATTTTTTTTTTTTTTACTTTTTACACTGATGCATCTCCAAGTGCCAATACAAGATGATGATGATGCGTGGTGTGCATGTGTGTGTGTGTGTGTGTGTGTGTCACTGTGAGTGTGTGAGGCTGGTGAGGATTCGCAGTTGCAGTGGCATGCACACGTTGGTGTCTCTGTGCCACTGCGGTGTGGTGACATGAGGAAGTGGGGTCAGGACACTCTGAGCCACACCAGGGGTCTTCAGCAGTGACCACAACTCCTCTCCTCGCGTTACTATCGCAACAAGGTCCTCCTCGTCTGAGCACCAGGCCACTAACCCCCCTCTGGTTACCGTTCTTAGCTTGGAGAGGAACAGAGACACCCTACAATAAGGAATAACACACAATTACACTACAGTACAGATGCCTGTATGAATTAAAAAAAAAAAAACTTTGATGTGTATGCCTGTTAGTCACCTGGGGATGAGGTCATGTGACCGTGACGCCAGTTTAGCAAGAGCACTCATTAGAGTGGTGACGACTCTAGGGGCAGGGCAGGCCGCTCCAGGTGGCGGGGCAGATGAAGTTATTTCAAACAGCACCGCCTCAATCGCCTCGAAACAGGAAGTGATGAGCCTCACAGAGCAGCGAGAGTCACATGACACAGAGAGGTACTCTCCCAGCACCCACACCTGAGAGCCAAACAACTTAAATATTATTTTGGTGTCAGATTTTGGCATTTTCAATTGTTTCAGTGTGATGTTTACAGGAAAAGATTGACAAAAGCTTGAGATATGAGATGCAGTGGGTTTTGTACAGGATCCAAAATACACAAAGGAAAAACAAACAGACACACACACACACACACACACACACACACACACACACACACACACACACACACAGTTTGTTTCAATGAGTTTCATTACCACGTGTGTGTAGATTTCTTCTTTGCTGTAGACGTTGGCTGTGGTTCCAGCGAACTCCAGCAGCTCATGAGACTGGTCTACTACCAGAGAGGGGTGGAGCTTACACAGCCTCAGCAGGTGGCAGCTGAAAACTCTGCAGAAATAGAGAGAGAGGGATGGAGTGAGTGAGGAGACAGAAACTTACACAAAGCCACAGGCCACACTTTACTTCCACAGTATGTGTAAAGGTATACCTGTGTATCTCTCTTATGTATGTAGGGAGGTTGAGGAGGAGACTGCTTCTCTCTAGCATCACCAGAATCAAATGGGCTAAAAGCTTCTCATTAACCACCTAGAAACAAGGCACATACATGATGTACTTTTTATAAACTGAAACTAAGCATACAGCATTTTAATGGACAGTAGTTGCATTTGTAATGAATTAGTAAAGAACATTTAATCCCATCACCGTAACGACTGTGTTGAAAAAAACGTGCAACAGCACAGGTACAGTCTGGGCACACTGAACAACTCTTGGCCAATCAGCCGCCTCAGCTAGCAGCTCATGGAGCGTGCTCAGTCTGTCAATTGTGTCACCTGTGGAGGGAGGAGAAAAAAAAAAAAAGAAGCACAGTGAGGCTTTAGAGGTGGAGGTAGTTGGCTTCTGTTACCTATGGGCAGAGCTAGGTTAGCTGTTTCCGTTCTTTATGGAAAGCTAAGCTAACCAGCTGCTGGCTATAGGCATATATCCACCAGATATGTTTAACATATAGACATGAAATTGGCATTGCCCTTCTTATAGTTAGATGAACTATATAAACGGACTATACAAATGCAGTCCATCTAACTCTCAGTAAGAGAGTTAATAAGAAAATGTGCCAAAAGGTCGAACTATTCCTTTAATTGTGTTACTGTGATTACCTGATCCTGCTTCCGCTCGCAGCAGGTAGAGGAAAAGCCCTCTGAAAGAGGGGCTTCGAAATGCGTCCAGTGACAGGAGACCTCGCCCGCCTGGCTCAGAGATGGGCGAGCACGTTGACCTACAAAACACACACACACACACACACACACACACACACACACACACACACACACACACACACACACAAAAATCAGTGAAATGGTGGTATAAGATGTGACCGCACTATAGCTACATCAGGGTGGTAGGCAGTTTTGACAGTTTCGCTCCAATGTGTGCATGCACCTGAGCTGCAAGACCAGTGTGGCAGAGAGACAGGGGAGGTCCAGCAGTGTGTGGAGCAGCTCCACTGCAGTTTCAGCGGTCACCAGAGAGGGCAGCAGATCCACAAATTCATCCACCACCGCTGGGCTGTCCCACGCTAAAAACTACAGACACAGAGAGAGAGAGTAAGCAGAAAACTTGTGTATCCCACACTTTGAATAACATGTATTCCTCATTAGCCTATGTTTTGAGTAAAGAACACTAAAAGTATGGATGCATTTTCTCTGATTTTGACCTTCAGCAGGTTTGGGAAGGAGCGGGTATGCTGTGGAACTCTGAGCTGCAGGCTCTCGAGGTTCAGTCGTAGGAAGCATAGAAGTTCATGTGCCAGGAAGGGGTCGTTGAACAGCTCGGCAGGGAACCGGCCAAACACCAGCTTCCACATACACTCACAGTCCACTGCTGCCATCTCACCTAAACAGGTTCAGGTATGCATTTAGCTGTTTTAAAATTGAAATGATCAAGGAACTGAACTGTATGCGTGAGAACTTATATGCATATATCTATCTTTTTTTCTTACTGTATGTACTTATGACATGGAGAGAGACTTATGTTAAGTAGAGCACATGTACATGTTAATGTGTATACACACCATGGTTGAGGTAGAATTGTGCTATGGGGAGCAGGACTCTGGCAAATGTCAGGTCTGAGCTGAGCCGACCAAAGAGCGCCTTAATGCACGGGAATGTTCTGTAGACGAGTGAGGTGTCCTCTACACACACACAGTCCAGGATAGACACAGCCTCCACCAAACACTAAAAGAGGTAATAGGAAAGACAGAATAAGGACACACGTCTAAAATCTGGTTTGAAGTGTTGCTTGGAATAAAATGAACATGTGTATGCTCTGGTTTACTCTTATCTCTGTACCAACCTTCCTTGAAGCAGACTCCTTTTTCTTTCTTTAATTTTTACTGAATATTTTTTGTTAGTGATTTCCTACATTTGTATTCAAATGTCATATTTGTAGGTGTTGTGTGAAATAGTAATAGCATAGCAACAGAAAAGACAGCAACACTCCTCCCCAGATTAAGAAGAATTGAGCTGCCCTGCTTTTTACACACCACGCAATTTTAAACAACTTTCTTGATAATTCTGAGGAACAAAAACCATAATCCTGTTATTATTGCTAATGTACTTAAAGTAAGAAAAAGACACTAAACAGATAATCACTGGGTGGATTTTAAGATATTAGTTAAGGTAAGCTTTTTTCAGTAACAATTGCTTTACATTGATTTATTTAGTGCCATGAACTACATATAGTGGATAGGACTAAGAGGAGATGTAGGATACTGTCATTTTGAGACTTTTTAATACCGGAAACTGAACCAGTCTGATACACTACCCTACTTTGTGTATGATTGTACTGTATGTATGTATGTTACATGGGCTCACCGCTTTCTGCAGCTCTGTATCTGTCCTTTTTTGTGCCTCTGAGACAAAGAAAAGAATAAACATTAAAAATGTTATCTAATATAGTGTATAATAGATTATAACATAATGTGAAGTTGGAGAAGAACAAACAAACTTGCATATGCATGTTATTGATTTAAAAGCTGCATTAACAACCACATACATGACTTTTTTTCTCTTCTAAACACACACGCACACGCACACACACTCACACGCGCGCATACACACACACACACACACACACACACACACACTCACGATCATCTGCTGTCGATGAGGGCGAGGGTACTACTGGAAAGCCTTCTCCCTCAGACGCTCCTTTGGAGGCAGCAATCGGCTGGAAGAGGAAGTTGCTGAAACCATAGAAACCACTGATCCCTCCACCTCCGACCGGTCATCTGCAACATGAGAGGTCAGGGATGAGAGGTCACGTTTCAAAACCTTTTCATAGAAATTATGATTTATGATAATCAAAGTCCACATAATGTATTCTCCAAAGATGACCAGGGGACTCCACATAATGTATTCTCCAAAGATGACCAGGGATCAGTAGTCTGTTAGTAGGTTTTTGATTATGAAAAATTTAATTATTGGATGCCTTGATCAGCAACCACAAGATTTAGTGACAAATTTTGTGTTACAGTTAGCTTAATCAAAGCTGTGTCACGATTTTGCTTAAAAAAGTACTGAAAAACAGAGAGGAGATGGGAAAGAGTTATATCGTATAATGAAAGATATTAATTGAGTTTTTGACCACTAGTAGCACTTTGGAGCAATGTTTTTCAGAGTGGGTTCCCCGTTTTGTTTTCTCAAATACATGTGCATGTGCACAAGCTTTCAAATTCCTCCCAATGGTTTCACACTATTCCTCCGATCAACAGGTAGTGGTAATGCACCCAGAAATGCAGCAATGCAGAGGACGACTGCTAGCAAGTAAACATGGATGTATAAAAAGCAGGCTTCAAATTTTACAGGTTTGTTTGGCCTCCAGGACACATGCGTTCGGTGAGTAACAGTGAGTAACAGTGAATGTAAACACAAGCTTACGAGAAAACTCCACAAGGCTCTTTCTAATTAAAGCTTTAAAAGTGCATCTGCTGTTAAGGTGAGAGATTGTTAGAAAAGTTTGAGACCAAAACGTTCATCATTGAACCATTCAAATCCCTTTAGAAATGTGAAAAAATGGGGGGAAAAAATGTTGGAATTGTAGTATAGAGCAGAAAAATCCTGACGCTGTTCATTGCAGCCTGATCAGAGAAAGTGTGGAGCACAACAAGAACCCTATCATGGCGAGCTATTTCACAAATGAGTAAAAATCACATATTTATATAGATAAGATAAGATAAGATAAGATAATTTAAGATAACTCTTTATTGATGCCGTGCTGGGAAATTTGGGTGTTATCAGCAGAAAGACAGTTGAAGAGGTATAGATAAAAATACAACACAATAAGTATATGCTCAGCAAAAGAGCAAACAAATGTACAACTTTATATTTACATATACAATATAATTTGATCATATTTGGTCTGAAGATCAAAAACATCCAATCACAAGTTAACACAGTCACATGATAAAGAATCTGGTCTGCTACACCCCATATACAGTACACACCACATGCAACATGTAGTATAGTAGTATCCCATTCTGATAGCTGTCGCAGCTTTTTAGTCATTCACCACAGTGATTCGTTCATGTTGACAAAGCCATCAGAAGATTTAAGGTAAGGCAAAATACATACACACACACACACACACCAGTGGAAGTGTAGTTAAGAAGTCAAATACCAGGAGCTCTGGTTAAAGATTATTTGTTAAATCAAATGTAGTTGTGAGTCATGATCTTATCAGGTGTTGTGAGTTGACCTGCGCCACCCCCGAGTTAAACAGAAGTTGTAGGAGTTACGGCTTCTTAGATGCATGTGCATGCAGGGAAAGGTCCACAAACTCATATATCTTACCATTAGAAAATGAGTGGGAGTGGGAGAGGGAGAGGGAGAGCTGTAGTCTGCTTGCTGGAGATGATGAAAACACAGAACAGGTCACCTGACACGAGTGATATAAATTACTTACATCCTTCATGGCTGATTCTTTGAGGCTGGTGTTCCTTCTAAGTACTTTGTGGCCATGAATTAAAGTAATGAGCTTCTCTTGCATGGAAGGTCAAAGGTCGTGGTTTGTATCAGTGGCACAGTCATACCAGTATCAGCTGTGATGTTACCACTGGAAACAGAGTGGTAGGTGAGAAGCCAATGGCGCAGCATGGAAAAGGAGTAAACATTCATCCACTGGTCCTCGGTGAAGCTTTGGCCCACACACAACACAGTGAAGAAATCCCCAGACACTGTCCCATCCAGCTCTGCTATAGGAACCGGCTGAAAGAAAACACAAACAAAAGAAAATTTTTGAAAACTTAAAAGTACGCTTTACAGACTGGTCTTCAATATGAGTGTGGATTACTTACCTGACGCGACCTGGATCCTGTGAAGAATCCCCCTGAGGAACCCCCGCCTCCCTGCGTGATACTCGCATAACGAAGCCAATCGACAAGCTTTTTACTCAGGAGGGTCAGGTGATCTGTAGCACGTCAGGTGGAGAGGAGGACTGGTGTGAAAACTTCTGCTTCACATGCAAACAACTTTACAAAACAAAGGCTGTAGAATTACTTGATCACTGATTAGCTATTCATTTTAACTCTCTATTTTAACATTGCTTTCAATTTGTTGTAAGCTTTGTCCAATTTGTCTGTCCGTTACCTTCAGTGAGGCACTCGGGGCTGTGTGTGAGGATGGTGTTGAGGATTGGCAGCGTGTGTGTGAGCGAATGAGCCAGTGCTTCTGACTGACGACTGTCCAGACAGCGAAGGAGCTGAGCGCATAGAGATGACAGATCAGCCCTGGATCCAGCCTGCAGGAGTAAAAGTGTGTGAAAGACGGTGTTTAGGTAATGAGTTTCGATCTAAAAACAAAAAAAGGTGTCCTCTAGGTGTCAATATGTTATTGTGTGCTGAAACCAACAAAACCAGATAGTTTACTTTTTACTCCTTTACCTTATAGTACTCTTTCATTGGAGAGGGATTTTCATAAAATGCACACCATGTTTTCTGAGCTAAGAGTTGTAGCAAAATGACTAGTTGATTGATTAGTTGATTGACAGAAAAAATTATTCGGCAATAGTTTGAGGCAGCAAACAGCCACTTAATATATAATAATAATAATAATACTAATACTAATATTATTATAATTATATATATATATATATATCTCAAAAATAATGATGAATTAGGTTGAACAAGACACCTGTGAGAGCAGCAGGGCAGCAGTATGGCTGTTGAGCTGACTGATGTTCTCCTGGCTGTAGCTCAGTTCATGACCAGAGAGGGGCAGTGTCTCTCTTAGCACAGCTGAGCCCAGCACCTGAAGCTGCTCAGCTGGTGATGAGAGGAGACATAAAAGCCTCTTCTGTAGCTCTGCAGGCAGCCTTTAGTCAGTGACAGCAGAGGAGACATAAGACAACGGGCTGTACGAGGGCAGAAAGGTTATGCAAAAAAGCTCATACTTGATATTAAATGGCTTGGAGCAGAAATTTTTTTTTTTAAATCCCAGAACACTACTGGGCCAGTCCTCTTTGATTGTTTTTGTCATTATCAGCATGTTGAGAGCTTGTCGTAAAAATTATTCCAATAACTGTTGAAAAAGGGAGAACGAGGGAGTGAAGACGAAAGGAAGAGTTGGATCGTGAGGGAGGGGATCGTGCAAAGAGAAAGTTGAAAGGAATGAAGATAGAAAGTTGTGAATGAATCAACAAGTCTGAAATGTGTAGGTTAAAGTGAGTGTGAATGGACAGTGGCTCATCCATGTGATATGAGAGGTGGAGGCTGGAGCTCTCACGTCCTGGTGTACTTGGTGGCAGAGAGGATGAGGTGCAGCCTCTGCAGGGAGTCGATCGTCTCGTGAACAAACTCCTTCCCTTGGAGCAGCTTCACCAATCTGCTGTAAAACTTCTGCAGCTCAGAATCTTGTATCTCCCTGAAAAAATGACAGACAGTGCAGAAGTTTTAGTCTCTGGAAAGTCCCTTTTTGACTTGCTGCTGAAACATTTTACCACCTAAACGACCGACACAACATTAATCTAATCCCTTGTTGACAATTCATGAATCCTTTTTGTCATTTACCGATTAATAGTAATAAACATAACCAGTGTTGCCAGTTATAGTCTCTCCGGAGCAAAGTTAGCTCGCTTCTCGCTGGGCATGTTGCCTTAAACTGAAAGCATTTTGACATTTTAAGTAAATACAATTGTAAAAAAAAAAATAGCCACAGTTCTACCTGTGGTAAAAAAAACTATCAAAATTAATGAAGTTAAACATGAAAAAATGAAGTAACATGATAACGCACTGTTAGGCTTTGGCAGCTGGCTTTAGCCTAGTTAGCTTAGCAGAGGAAATGATGGCAAAACTGTGTGAACAAACTGAAGGGAAGAGCTGAAGGCGGCAGAGGAACTCCTCCTTTTAATTTTTCTTACCTTGCCTGTTTAATTAAACTCTCTGAACCGTGAGAATACATTTGGAGCGCCAGAACCGGGCAACACTCTGCTACATCTGTCTGCAGGGGAAGGTAAACAGTGCGGTCCTTAACCAGTTCCTGACGGGAATCACATGACATGACATGACATGACTTTAGTTCCGCTTTCACTACGGGGACGGTGTGGAGGAGCTCTGTCTGGGTGGTACTCACTCAAACCGAACCAGATACACATAAAATTAAATTAAAAATTATATTCATGTTCACAACCAGTGAAAATTGATATTTTATATATAAGAAAAACACGTCTTTTCCGTCTGTTTTCAGGACCGCTAACTGACGTCCCCTAATTTACATCACATTCCAGTTTTACGTTTCTACTCACATTTGAGTACACAGGGGGAAAGAATAATAATTACTTTCATTACTTTACAGGTTTTCATAGGCTAACACAAGCACTGATGAAACTGGGCTAAACTTAGGTAGTCAAGAATTTAAAATTTTGAGGTACTTGCAATTATTACTATTTCCATTTTTGGTAATTCTACTGTACTGGATTTCAGATGGAAATATTGTTGCTTACTCAACAGCTTACTCCAGGCTCATCTGACGACTTTACCTTGCAGATAAAGATTTTACTATGGGATCTGGATCCACCTCTGCTACTTAGGGGTGGAAGAATTATTCAGATCATCTACTTAAACCACACTATAAAAATACCGGCATAAATTAGGCTACAAGTAAAAGTCGTGCATTCCGATTCCTCTACAGTGAGTAAAAGTGCAGAGCTAAATTTACTTTAAATATCAAAAGTGAAATGTACTCAATATGCAGAATGCCCTCTTTCAGTATCAGAGGTGGAGGGTGTATTCAGATCCTGTTAAAGCTAAAGTGGCAATACTGCAGTATAAAAATACTCCATACAGCTTTCAGACAAATGTAGGCCTAGTGGAGCAGAAGGTAGGTAGGTTACATTTCCTTCTGAATCTATAGCCTAGTGACATGGAGGTGAAGTAGTTAAGAACTGCAATACTGAGGTGACGTACAGTTTTACCTCAGTATTTACATATCCTAAGAAAAGATTTGCCTGATATGTTGATGTCATGCAGTTGAAGGAGTAGGCAATGAGTTTGCTGCAGATAAGATAAGATAAAAGCCTTCACCATCTATGGAAGAGACAATTAATAGTCTCAAATGCACTTCCTATTCACCTACTATGAACTTCCCCAGAGCAGTGTGTGAATATTGCCAGATTCTTTGGCCCTCCCATTGAGCCGTGTCTGATCATAGACACAGAGCACAAAGTGAGACGGGTCACACAGGCAGCGGGGTTGCGCTCTTCCTCACCTCACAGCAGTGAACTTGTTATTTCCATCTGAGCTCACACCGCCCGCCTCCGCTTTCTGTCTGCATCTCTCTCTCTCTCTCTGTCTCGATCTTCATCTCAGGCAGTCAGCCTGGGCCACATCTCCCATGCACTCTCCAGCCTCTGTAAAACCTGCCTGTCTTTTGGATACATGGAGACAACCTGAGCCTCTGGGAATTTGGGGTGAAACAACCGGTTTCGTGAATTAAAACAACAACAACAACTACAACAAAAACAAGAAAACAACAAAAACAAACAGGTTACCACGCCTAGGACAACTTTGATTTCCCTCCGACACCTCGGACTACTTATCCGCCGCATCTCAGGTAGGCAAAATAACTCTAATCATATTCCTGTTGTGCAAGCCTAAACGTGTTGATCCATTGAGAAATAAAGGCATTTGGTAGAAAAGTTGCCGAACAGGCTTTTGAACGTGCGCCAGTTTGAGTGGAAAAACCGAGAAGTCGCACAGACTATTACACCTCATAGAGTTTCAGTGCAGCGTTTACAGCCTGTCACAACCGTGCTGTGGGTTATCTAGAGTGTTGTCATCATTAAAAAAATAAAACACACACACACACACACACACACACACACACACACACACGCATGCAGGCACGTACGCATGCACACGCGCGCGCGCACACACACACACACACACACACACACACACCACATATCCAAAACAAGTCACTTAGACTTTCGGAAGAGCTTTAATGACTGCATGTTTGTCCCCCTTTTACATTACTGGTGCAGGTTACTCACTGGTTTCCTCACATCTTGTAATTAATCGTCACAGTTTTGCCCTCTCTGTTTTTTATGATCGTTGTTCGTTTCTATCAGCAGATCGTGTGGGTTATGAGCGTTTGTCTTGGCCTCTACTGACATCCTCTCGGCTCATGCATGAAGATAGTTATTAGTTTGGTAACACAGTGGCTGGTCGTCTGTCAGCCCCTGGACGTTATCTGGCATTAACAAAATGTCTAGGATTCCAGTCGCAGGTGCAGAAGACAATGGGATCCAGTGAAAGGGAGAATCAGGGAGATACAGGGAGACAGGTCATGTACGGTGCCTTCGCAGAGATGTGACTGTATTCTGTTCATTTATTAGAATGCACTGATCCCAACTTTTTAAATATGATTTTACTTAAACTGGGTTAATTTGACTGTTTAGTCATATGTTTTAAGAAATAGAAAGAAATCCTCCTTTTTAAAATTAAAAAAATACTTGCCACTCCACACTACAACCAATGTGCATTAACTTTTCAAACGTGAAAGTATTATTAATCAGAAAGTGCTCCATAAGAGACAAAATTCAGCCTCTAAGTTTTTTGAAGTAAAATAGGAGATGGTTCACTGCAGCTTCCAAAGGACACACCTGACTGTGCCCTTCTTTTTCAAAATTATACACATTGCACAAACAGCGGGCAGAGCCCGGATATCAAATTCCTATAGGCTTCAGCTATTCTGCAGGACAATGGAGCCTTTATGATGGTTTGTACACCTGAACTGATCGTATCTGTCCATCAGATTTGCTGGCCAGCCAATCCCAGTCCAGCACACTTACAGTAAGCCTGGACGAAGCCCTTGTATGATCACTGAGCCCCATCTAGTGCACAAGGACTGAATTTGAATTGACTGGAATTGACTGACATTGTGTGAAGCCTTAGAGAGATCACACTATTATTTTGGATCCTGTAAACTATAATCATTTATGTGCTAGAGAAATGTGCTGGAACATATATATATATACTGCATGTGCTGCACAATGGAAAGCAAAACACTCTATACAAGTTCAGTGACTCCGGTACTCTATTTGATTTTGGATTGGATTGACTGCACTTTTATTTGCACTCACTTACAGTCTTTGAGTCACTGGCACACGACGTCCGGTAGATTATTTTCCCCTTGCGATGGACAGTTTGGTCTCTCTGACATAAAGTCTGAGTTTGTGGGTTTGCAGGATATAGTCGTGGTTGGTTGTGAATGAAAGGAATCTGGGTCACAATGATACACAGTTCATACATATTTGTTGTTGTGGTTTGTGTACATTTTAGAGAAACCAAAGAGGAATTTACTGATATTTGTCTTAGAGTAACTCCACACAGATCATTTGGACTTTTCATTTAGTGCTAAAATTATAGCAACCATCATATGAATAGAGCGGTCACAAGCAATGGCTGTTACACCTACACACACTGTCTCTTTGGTTAAATGACCAGATTAAAAGCTAGATAAAAAGACATCTAGATTAGCTGCAGAAGATAATATCAGCAAAATGGAAAATCAGTGGGAATCAGTTTGTGTTTCCACTAAAGCATTCATCTCTCATCACTCACAGAAAGTAACAAAGGTGAGTGCAAAGAAATTAAAAACCAAATCTAATGAATTTTTCCTCTATGCCTCTGATATCCCCCCTAAAAGATTGAAGCAACAATACTTAGGTTTAATTATTTTTAAAGACTCCCAAGTTATTGTAGCATCAAATACAGTTGTTAAAAAAGATAAATAAAATAAGGAATAAGAAATGAAAATCAACAAAATCATGGAATGGAATATACATAACAGTGAAGTGTATGAAAAAGCTACATGTGAAAAAGTGCAGATTACCTGAACACTTGCAATCAGTGTCAGTCATTTACCATTGTACTGCCGTGCATTTGATGAGGTTCTTTCCAAAATGTAATCACTCCCTGTTAGTATGAAATGATCTGACAACGGAAACCTGCAATTGTAATCTTTTTCACAAAAATGTAGGTCTTAACATTCATTAATAATTTTGCTAAATGGTGAAAACAATAGGAAGAGCAAGATGATAAAAACTTGTATTTGTTCTTGCGGTGTTGAATAAAGGCTTTCAATACTCACAGTTGTGCAAGGACATGGATTTGTACACTTTCCACTCTATAGAGATCTAGAGACACAGAAACGTTCACATTGGCACTATTTTTAGTACCAATAAATTACAGAAAGTTAGTACTACTTGCTCGATAACTAGTTGGTCCAAATTAAATAATTTTTAGAAATAGTAGACAATATGCTGCAAAAGTCCACAAGTGAATTTATTTGTAGAAACCATTAAAGCACATTCAGTTTCTCATAAAAAATTAAAAAATGAAATTATCATTTCAGAAATTCACAGTAAAAACTCAACATTTGGCCTTTTAAAATGCGGGTTTGGGGTCCATTTAATATTCAGAGTACACTGCAAATAGATTGTATTGGATAGATTGTATATTTGAAAACATCTCTGATATGTTTTCAAATATACAATCTATCCAGTTTAAGTTTAGTCATGCTGTAAATTGTGCACACATATAATCAGTGAAATAAAACTTGTAAGTTGTGGATTATATCTGTATGTCCTTCAGTGACCAAATGATGGTCAAATTATGGCAAATAACAGTAGTAGTCCTGTGATAAGGATGTACGGTTTGAGATACATAAAGATAGATAAAGGCAGCGGTGAACAGTTCAAGTAGTCGGCGGGTGTAATAATGGAAACAAATGTGCTGCTTAGCCCATCAGTCCTACAAGATGGTACGTAGTGTTGTTTGTGTGTCTGCCTCTCTGAAGTCTGCAGTTGGAAAAAAAAGGGAAAATGCAAGGTTTTGTTTTAGAGGACACACACACACACACACACACACACACACACTCACGCACACACAGACGCACAAACACACACACACACACACACACACACACACACACACACCACACAAATGCACACAGACCCACAGACGCACATGTACACACAGACGCACACACACACACACAGACACACACACACACACACACACACACACGCATGCACACTCACTCACACTCATACATTGCTCTAAAAAAGACAATCAACTCCCCTGACCACATTACTATAAACAAAAGCAGCCGACTGAGAAGACTAAAGGAGAATAAGGTAAGAAAACTACTACTCACATCTGGTTTGAAAAGGAGGAAGCAAGGATAAGCTTTCTCGGTAATGAACTCCAAAATAAGAGAAGAGAGAAGAGGAAACATGTATGTGGTTACTCAAGAGGTCTGTGTGCGTGTGATGTGTGCGCGCAGGCGTGTGTGTGTGTGTATTTGTGTATGTGTGTTCAATGTGTGTCTGCATGCACTGTGTACTTCTGCATGAGTGCATGGGTGTGTGTTGGTCTGAGTGCTTGCGGTTTCATCATCTACTGTGAGTGTGGCAGTATATACACACTTGAGATACAAATAATAACTTCAAGTGTTGAAAGAGTGTGATATTTCTGTCTGCCTCCGACGGCATTTGAAATGTAGCCTATCCTTGATTTTGTTCACAGTTTATCTGAGTCTGAAGGGAGCTGAACTTCACTTCAAGATAAGAGTTACATACTGACAGAAATTTTGTAAAACTGATGTTGCTGGCTCAACATTTTTCTTCAATTTAACCAGTATATGTCTGTATGTGCGTTTGTTTGAAGTGCAAGCTGATTTATTTACATGCACGGTGCAGATGAAAATGGTATGCAAAAGTGTGTGTGATTGTGTGTGTTTACATGAGTAATGGCCTCAGATAGCCTTGATTTGCCTAACTGAAGCCTACAAGTCACAAAGCAGGATTATAGGATAACACCTACTCGCCAGACAACATGCAAATGCTAGAGATGCATGGACAGCACGTGTGTGTGTGTGTGTGTGTAGGTGTGTGTGTGTGTGTGTGTCTGTGTGTGTGTGTGTGTGTGTGCGCTCGCGTGTGTATCAGAGAGTGAAATGATGGAGAGAGGAAATCAAGTGGGAGTGAAAAGAAGATAAAGAGAGTAGTAATATGTCTCTGGAAAAGTAAAAAGAGACAGGAGAGGCAAATGGAAAGACGTCAGTTGGTGTAAGGTTAGATGTTTATAAGGGAAACAGATGTAGTGGAGAATGTGTGGGACCCAAATGAGCAAAATCTCACTATACTTTACGAAGACTTGCATTGTTCTTTCACAGATAAGTGTAAATGATCATATTACAGAGGGCATATTAGTTGTAAATGCAAATGCCATGTTTTAATATTGCCTACTTATTTTATCAACCAAAGAATATCCGCCAAGTTAATCACCTTTGCTACAGAGATGATCATGTTATAGTGATCACATTCTGTTATTTATTCAAAGTATTAATTGATGCAGGTTTAACGTTGACCACGTTCACAATCAGACCTGGACTGATAAACTGGCCAGGCCAATATATCCAATATTGCAGACATATTGGTGTTGGTGTCTATGTCAACTGATAAGTAACAATAAATTGCAGTATGCAAATGCCAAACATTTGCCACAACATCAAATTTGCTAATTAACACTATGCACAAACTACAATTAAGGCTGATGGGAATGTCATTCGTTTTGAATATATTTGGTCACAAACCAAAGTGCTGGGCAAATTAAAATGTAATCTACAGCTCTCATCTGCTTACCTGAACCTGCTTTACCTTGATGCAGGAAGAGGAAAAGCCCTCGGAAATAGCATGAAAGAAAAAAAAGAACAGATATCTGCAATACTTGTGTCGAGGCCCATTTTTGGATTTGGTATACTTCCTTTGGTATTGCGGACAACTCACCAAGTTATCTAAGACAACACAATGTCAGCTTGTAGTTCCTCAGAACCCAAGAAAAAAAATCTCATCTTTGTTGCTACTTTCTTCGCAAACACATTTTTGTGCCAATGTTCTATACAGCAGAAATCCCTCAGAGAACAACCACAGATGCCATTCTCTTCAGTTAACCTAAATATAGTATAATGTAATGCAGCCCTATTATCTGTTTTGAGTAAGAGGCAATAGTCAAAGACGGACACACATGCATAATAGTGCCTTGCCTTGAGCATCTCTTTGATCCAGTTGTGGATGCAAAATTACATAAACAAAATAAACATACTGCATAGCCAATTGCCCCTGTTGGTTTTACTACTTTTCAGGGTGTAAGAGATGGAAAACGGGACTTCTGGGTTTTATGATAGTGTGGAGGCGCTGTGGGAGACGGTGGAGAACAAACGCTACGACCTGTGTCGAATCATCTCCCCAGCAAAGCTCACCCCCTACCTCCGCCAGTGCAAAGTCCTGGATGAACAGGACGAGGATGAGATTCTCAACTCCATGCTGCTGGTCTCCAAAGCAAACCGCACAAGTAGGCAGAAGGATGTGTGCTCGTGTGTGTGTGTGTTTGTGTTTTCACTGTGGAGGTGGAACTCTTGTTTTTGTGATGTACTGTTCATGCTAATTTTTCCTCACACCAGGCTGTAAACCAATGAATGATTTGATTTTCTGTTATTACAAACCCTAATTCACTTTGGGTCACACAACAACTTTGGTGATCTAGGAAATTCATAAAAAGGAGGTCCTGCTGTGTTTTTGTGTGTTGAACTTAAAGTATGTTAATAAATCCTCTGTCAGGCCGTCTACTTGACATACTCAACACTAAAGGAGAGCGGGGTTATGTGGCGTTTCTGGAGAGTCTAGAGTTTTACTACCCCGACCTGTACAAGCTGGTCACAGGGAAGGATCCAACACGACGCTTCTCCACCATCGTAGGTGAGACACACACCTTTGGATGCAGACACATACACGTATGGATGGGCATAAACTCTGATGGAACTCGTACATACCGTACAGACACGTTGCATTACAGCTTGACTGATATGGGTTTTAATGGACAATATACTCTATTCTGAACTGAGGCAACCAATGATTTCCGTTCATTACATTGTATTCAGTGACGTGTCTTTTTTGCTGTCGTCTCCTCTGTGCCTGCTGTCTGTATCTCGCTGCAGTGGAGGAGGGTCACGAGGGCCTGACCCAGTTCCTGATGAATGAAGTAATGAAGCTGCAGCAGCAGTCCAAAGTCAAGACCCTGCAGCAGGTTGAGCTCAGCAGGAAGAACTGCACACTGGAGGACGAGCAGAAGAAGCTACGGCTGGCCAATCAGGAGCTCCAGGCCTTCCAACAGAGTAAAAATACATGTTATTATTTTAGGATCATGACATGCAAGACCCCTCCATCTGTGTTAAAAAACAATAATGATAGATACTTGGGTAATGGTTGAGCATTAAATCCAAACCAAAAGCTTATCACTTAGCACTGAAATTGCTAACCTACCAAACGTGCTTGGTTTACCCTGGTCAGTGCACAGCAGTTGAATTTATTAAGGCCCTGTTGCCAGTTGCATTGTCTACCAAAAACCTATTCATGAAACTAGGACACTGTGGTATTTGTTATTATGTCCTGTGTAGTTAAATTCTGCAGCTGGTACACCAGGCACTTTCCCATTTAAACAAATACTAAAGATAATTTGAGAATACTCTTCAGATCAACTCATGTTTCTCTGACAGCTTTTTGCTGTACACTTAAATGAGGAAGATATATGCAGTATTATCGTAAATTTCCTGGTCAGGATGAATTTGCTAAATCTTATTATCCTAAAATTATAACTGTCCTCCTGAAATTGTCCTGAACTTGGTATATCCAAATATTACATTACGGTTTTTTCTAAAAGTCTGTAGTCATTTAGTTTGGCTGTTCTGTTATGTATATGAGGAATTCATAAAGAATAGCTGATGTGCAGACACTTAATAAATGAATGCACTGAAGCCAAACCCAATAAGGTTATTTGTAGGTATAGCCTGTAGGTTTAATCTTCTTTAGTTGAATTATACTTGTGCATTTTGTTTGTGTTCAGTTTTTTGTGATTATGTCCTGTGGATACATATTTGTTAGAAAGAATTTGGGGTTTTTTTTGTATTCAATTTAGATGTTCAGTGGCTGTGAGAAGCTTTGAGGATAATTTAATCATTCTTAATCTTTGTATTATTTTAGATATACAAATACTTCAAATGCTCTAACGAAACTTTTATAAAGATATTTAAAGTTCATCTGAAACAGGTGGGAAAGTATAGCCTGAAATTAGGTGTTAGAAAACAGAACCAGAAAAGCACTGTGACTTTAAAAAAATTCAAAAGTTCAAGATAGTGTTAGGTGTCCTGACATTGAATGACAACAACATAACAGGTAAACAAAAACCCCATATTTAATGCTTGAATTTTTTGTACATCATACTATATTAAATTTAGTATAAAAAAGTAAAAAGTAAGCATAATATTATATACATTTTGCAATGATTGCTACAGCTGACTATAGTCCGGGACATGCAGTATGTGTGCAGCAGGACAACACTGACCATTTACTATCAATGTCTCGCGGTTGGTTCTCCAGGATACAATAAGTTGAGAGAAGAGAGAAACACCTACAGTGATGAGCTTCTGAGAGTGAAGGATGAAAACTACAAACTGGCAATGAGGTACGCCACGCTGAGTGAGGAGAAGAACATGGCAGTGATGAGGAGCCGAGACCTGCAGTTAGAGGTACTGATGGACACGTGAATGTCATTACACTTTGACCTAGCAAAAAAGTGTAAGAAATGATCATTGATTATAAAAGTGACAGTGAGTTCTGAGGAAATCTGGGGATTTGAGGGCATTTATCAGGCAGTGTAACTATATCTTTTTATTCACTCTCTCTGCATGTATAGATTGATCAGCTGAAGCACAGGCTGAACAAGGTGGAGGAGGAGTGTAAGATGGAGAGGAGGCAGAGTCTCAAGCTGAAGAACGACATCGAGAACCGGCCGAAGAGAGAGCAGATCTTTGAGCTGGAAAGAGAGAACGAGATGCTCAAGATCAAACTGCAGGAGCTACAGTCCATCATACAGGTGTGGCCTGTCTGAAACACACACATACACAGGTTCAGTAACCAGCGTAAGAGGTCCCCCAGTGTGTAGCCCTTGGCCTCTGCCTTCTTTGCATTGCATTGCCATATTTACATTTACTAGCAGTGATTCTTATGTTTCACAGTCTTTGACAGAGCAGAACATCTTTTAAAACAACAGCCTTGAGAACCTTTTCACTTTGCCTGCTGCCAAGCTTTATTAGCCCAGCTACACGGCCTAGTGGAGCGTGATTGGATCTCAGATGTGGGCTACTAACAAGCCATCCTCGGCTACACAGTGGATTATTCTCTGCTAATACAAACTCCTGAGAAAAATATCTGGCTCTTTCGCCAGAGCTTTGGCTAAGTGTTCTACTAGCTAGTCACTTAGCTTGTCTGTCTGCTGTTTGGCGCTTGGCAGGTAGCGTACAATGGCTTTATCACAGCTTTTTTGCTGAAAATAGCTGTCTGCTCCTGAAAGGAAGCAAATGAAAAATGGTGACAGTGAACCAAAACAGCAAAGTTGTGGGCCATAAAACCAGAACACTAAAATGCTCTGTAGGGTTGAGGTGAACTGCAAAGTCTGGTGATGATTCTCTGTGGGTTTGTGACTACTCATTTTTTCCACTGTGAATAATGCAGCTTGTTCAAGGTAGATACCAACCATTGTGCGTGTTTGTTTTTAAATCCAGCCTGGTCCCCTACCTGCATCAGACAAGACCATCCTTGACATTTTGGAGCATGACAGACAGGAAGCACTAGAAGACAGACAGGACCTGGTCAACCGCCTTTACAACCTGCACGAAGAAGTTAGACAGGCAGAGGAACTACGAGATAAAGTAACAAACACACCACACAACACACACACACACACACACACACACACACACACACACACACACACACACACACACACACACACACACACACACACACACACACACACACACACACACACGCAAACGTTTGTACTTCTATCTTTGTGTAGACACTGACATAATGCATTCTCTAGCCCCTTACCCTAACTTTAACCATCACAACTAAATGCTTAACCCTAACCCCTGCCCTAACCCAAACCTGATTCTAAATCAAACCCTAAAACCAACTCTTAATCCTCAAACAACCCTTTGAAGGTGTGTCAGAAAGAGAGGACTGGCCAAATGTCCTCACTTTTCCAAAATGTCGTCACTCCAGTGGATTAAAACTCAGACTCTTCACAATGTATAGCCATTCAAGTACACACACACACACACACACACACACACACACACACACACACACACACACACACACACACACACACACACACACACACACACACACACACACAAGCAAGTACTTACTCATAAAGGATTTAACGTACGCAGAATTTAGACAAGTGGTCTCATGACTAAGTGGTTGCTTGTTTGAATCTTTGTGTGTGTGTGTGTGTTATCGAATGTATGATTGTGTGGACCTGTATGGATGTGAAGCAGAGTCAGACTGGGAACAAAGAAAGGGTTGCAAAAACACACCCAAGAGACCCATGAACAGAAAGCCTTATGCCCCTGAGACCATCTGAGAAAAACACACCCTGTGCAGAAACCCCCATCTCAGACTTCTTTCTCTATGTAATCTGGTCTTTCTACTATCTCCCTCTTTGTTTCTTTTCCCCCCTTTCTACCTTTCTTTGCCAAATAAACTCTTAAAAACTGGTGTTGGTGGTGTGTGTGTGTGTGTGTGTGTGTGTGTGTGTGTGTGTGTGTGTGTGTGTGTGCGCGTGTGTGTGTGTTTGTGTGTGTGCGTGTGTGTGTTTGTGTGTGTGCAGTATCTGGAGGAGAAGGAGGAGCTGGAGCTGAAGTGCTCAACACTGCAGAAGGACTGTGAGATGTATCGCAACCGCATGGACACCATCACCATACAGCTAGACGAAGTGGAGAAGGAGCGGGACCAGGTGAAAACAATCATACACACACGCACCCACGCACGCACACACACACACACACACACACACACACACACACACACACACACACACACACACACACACACACACACACACGCACAGATCTTTGCAACTGCACATTGTGACCATTCACATTTTGCCTGTTTTTGTGTGTGATTATATGTGCATGTTTTGCTGTTGCTTACCGCCACTACAGGCATTTCGAACCAGAGACGAGGCCCAGCACCAGTTCTCCCAGAGTCTGATTGACAAAGACAAATATCGCAAGCAGATCAGAGAGCTGGAGGAGAAGAGCGATGAACTCCAAATTGAGATTGTACGGAAAGAGGCCAAGCTGGTCACCCTGGAGTCTCGTCTACGAAGGATGTCCAAGGACATTGTTTTAGACCAGGTTAGACACAGCAGAGTAAATGACCGTATACGGTTACTGCATATAATCTCATCTCACCTTTTAAAAGTTGCTGATGTTTTCATGAAATTTTCCTAATTTTTTTGTGTCTGTTTTTAGCAGAGTCTGCCAAGGGACCTGCCTCCACCCATCATCTCTAAGGGGGAGGAGTTTAAACCTGTCTCTGGCCAATCAGGATGGTCCAGCGATGAGTCGCCAGAGGAGAAGGTCTTGTCTGAGGAGCCTCGGCTCAAACGCAGACCTAACCTTAAAGCAGGGGTCAGCCACTGTCCACTACTCACACCTACTTATTTACTTATTGGAGAATTTGGCAAAGTTAAAGTTTAAGATTAACATTTAAGTGTAACCGTCAAGTGATCACATAATTGATCGCACATGCACTGTGCAGGAACAGCCTATCCAAGACAAGGCTTTACCCAACATCTGCCATATTGTTATTTCTCTGTTTATTTTATTTGTGTGATTTCCAGTAGCGATTTACATTTGAAATGAACTGCAATCTAATATATTTATAATTTATAAATAGGGATTACATTCTATACTTAACCAACGTAAGAAACCTCAAGCTCTCTTAAACCTAACAGCATTTTTAAGTTGCAAGAAATTTGATAAATAGCTTTTATCTCAAGTATGCAAGTAGGAATAAATGTGACGGGCTTTATAGTCACCGGCAATATATATAGAGAGACTATTTTTTTGAATGGTAAATGCCATTTAGCATTGTCAGAGCCATTTGTCAATAGGATGCTACAAGTAAAATGTGTTTTAAGTCTAAAATAAAGATCTTTATGTTTTATCTTTTAGAACAGAGTTAAATCTCCAGTCTGTGTACCCAAAGACAGTCAAGTAAACTCAGAAGCAACTCACCCTGCAGGTAACTATCATATGTTTCATTCATATATTCAACCCTAAAAATGACACATCCTTTGTCCAAGTTTATCCACATTTGTCTACAACTTTCAGCTCTGTCAGTCAACGGAGGAGATTTTCTGGAAATTCAGATGTCAAATCCGCGCCTCAACAGCAGCTCCCTCCCTCCCTCCCCCATCTTCCCGATGTCCCCTACATATCCTCCTTGCTCGGCTCCCCCACTCTCCTCCTCCTGCCCCTTTCCCTCACCACTTCCTTTCACCATGGTGGAGGCGGGCAGCAGGCCGAATATGGTGAGGTCCAGAGTTTTATCTGTTAGGTCAACGCAGAAAAAATAATGCATCTCTTTATTATTGGGAGACTGCAGTGTCGTGTCACTTTGTTCCATGTTTGGTAAAACTGGTTAACCGTTTTGTTAAGTTTCCGAGTCAGTAATGTCAACTTCTGCTTTGTTCACTCTTGTTCACATCTCCAGCTGCGTTACCGTAACGACAGCATCCTGTCCACACTCCCTGAACCACCTGAAACAGGATCGCTGTACCGCAGAGAGAGGGAGAAAGAACATGACTTCCACCCCCGCAGGTAGTCACAACCTTTTATCATGTCAGCTAATCAAAGTGGTGCACATATAGTATATAGTATTTAATAAATCAGTCAGTTAGTCTTTACCAGTCATGTCAGTGGAGATGGTTATATGCCAACCTATTTTCATCCTTTTTTATGAATATGATCTGGATTGTATTTAATTTCCTGTTATGAAAAGCTTCAAAATAGTCTGATGTTTGGTCTCTTTTAGCCTCTTGGACTTTGATAGTGACAACATGGAGATGGAGATTGGTAAAGTACACTATTACAAATATCCCAAAATCACACTAATTATGTTTTTGATCCGAATGTCTGTATTTATCATGTTTGCCTGTTTTTTAATGAAGCTATTTGCTATTCTGTCTCTTTTCTGTCTATTTCTGTCCGTCTCTTCTCTCCTTAGTGGACGAAGTGCAGCGTGGTCCTCCTTCTGTCCACTCATCTTCCTCATCCCATCAGTCAGAAGGAATGGACACTTATGACCTGGAGCAGGTCAACAATATCCTCAGGAAACTCTCTTTGGAGAGGTACAGCACAAACACTCATGCACTCACGTACACTTTGTGTATCGTTGTAAGACACACATACTAATAAACATCTTTCACTGTCCACTGTCACACTTGTTTGCGTGTTTGTGTGTGTGTGTGTGTGTGTGTGTGTGTGTGTTTGTGTCTCTGCGGAAATATGTTTTGTGTATGTCTGTATGCAGGCCGTTCCGTCCGTCTCTGTCCTCCCTCTCTAGGATCAGCTCTTCCTTGAAGCCGGTGCAGGAGCTGTCGTTGCAAGGGGACAATCTTTTGAAGGATATCACTCTGGTTGGGGGCAATGACAGCGGGATTTTCATTTCAGCTGTCCAGTCAGGTTCCATCGCAGAGAAGGCAGGGCTACGAGAGGGTCACCACCTCCTTTTGGTAAGTAGTCTACTGCTGAAACATCAAACAGCCGTACTCACTGCATGGGTTGAACCCCACCTTCACACAGATTGTAAGATGAATAAAAGCTCACTGAAGTGTATTTTTGTCCAAGTAGAACCATTGACTGTACAAAAAGAAGAGAACTAGTAAGAGCTTTCAACGTGCGTGGACAGTTTCAGAAGAAAAAGGAACGCTAAAACTAACAGAAAACTTTACTTTTTCAACAGCCGTTTATTTTTATATATCCAGATGCATGATTGTTTTGTTCATTCCCATGTATAATAACCATCTTCTGTAAGTGAGGGACTAATTTGCCAAAATTAAACACAACATACCAAAAACACGAATGCATTATTCATCTGTCATGTGCTGTGATTGGCTGACCAGCTTGAGGGTTGCATACGTGGGGAGAGCCAAAGCATTTCATTGGATACCAGCACTCAGGAAGAAGCCCATTGGACGCTGCAGCACTGCTCTGGACCAGTCCAGCTGCATTATCGAGCCAACTATGACTGTAAGTTTTGGTTTTTATTGGACTTACACTGTTTGTGTAATATTCATATACTGTATATTCAAATGTATGTGTTTTTCAGCTTACCGTCGTCTTCAGAGGGACCTAGCAGATGGCACACTGGCTTCTGGCGACTCCTTCTACATACGGGTCAACCTCAACATCTCTGGCCAATCAGACAACTGCTCCTTGAGCGTGCGCTGTGACGAGGTGGTGCACGTCCTAGACACCAGGTACCAGGGACGCTGTGAGTGGCTGTGCGCCCGTGTTGACCCCTACAACGGCTCCGACCAGGTCGAGCGCGGCACCCTACCCAGCAACTCACGGTACAAAGCGGATCTTTTAGGAATAAAGGCACTGACATTCTTACATATAGGATGAGAGTCTGATGAAACACTTTTTTTTTCTGATGTGTACATTTAAAGCACATGTTACAAACCAGCGTGTTGTCTTAGACAATTTAAATGCTGGAAGTGTTTGACTACCATGCATCTGTTCTGCTTTAGTACCTCATGATCTTGAGCATGATGCAAAAGTGATGAACAGTTGAGCAACAGTTGAGCAACCATGCAAAGTGTACCAGCTTAAGGGGTCTGCATCTGCTTTCAGGATGGAAAGTTTCACTAACTGTCCTGACGAAGCAGCAAAATCCACCAACACACACATACACACAATTAAACCCTTGCACATTTTTCTCACTTGAGCCCCACAATCTGTTTGAGGACAACAAGAAGCACAGGGAGCAGATTTGAGGGAGGACAGGCTCTTAAATGATAATACAAGTTGTTTTTACTTTGGTAATTATGTCAAAATTATGTGATCGACAAATTTATGAAGACTTGTGTATGTGTGTGCAAATGTGTGTGAGTGTAGGGCCCAGCAGCTGCTTTTGGTAAAGATTCAGAAGTTAGTCTATCGAGGGGGGAAAGAAGAAAATGAAACTCACCGCAACAATAGGGTAAGTAACAGTCTAGACTATTTTATCTTTTTTTTATCTTAGTTAAAAAAACACATATTTGAATCTGTGGAATTAATATACCTACACGTTCCTATTTAACTAAAGCAAAAAGGCTCAAGCAACTCCCCTGGGGCACGTGGTAAGTATTGTGGTTGGCAGTGTTTGAAGGATGTAAAGTGAGTAAGGGAACATTTTTTTTGCAGCTGTGTTATCAAGTCCTCATCGTTAGGACACCTGTATAGAGGGGTTTAAACAGGGGGAGAAGGTATGACCTTCAGACTCTTTCACATCTCTCAAACATGATGCATTGTAATGTGCATTGTAATGTGCATTGCACTGTGCAAGTACATGCCAAAACAGACCACTATTTAGCAAATAAGGAATATTTTAGTCACAGACAAGGACTGTAGTACATGGGTAACTAGTTATTCTACACAAAGTAAAAGGCTGAAAAATGTTAAACAAAGGTTTACCGTCTGGTACTGTTATTCATGCTGACCACATATATTCATAGGTATCGACAGGGCAATTTAAGCAATGTTTGTGGTCTAAAACATAAGGAGTTGCATTAATTCTAGGTGTAGTTGGTGTGTAGCCCTGAAATCATTTTGTCATTGGAATCTGCATTATACACCAAATTTGTAGCAGGTCTAATTCCTCTGTAGTTGGTACAATTTTCGGTTGATATTTTTTTAACCTAAAGTCTTTAAATTACAAGCTGTGTCTATGTGTCTGTGCAGAGCAATTTACAGCCAGAGGAATCCAGCCCCTTGCCTGATCCTAAAGCCAGCCCACGCTTGTCTAGAGCCAGCATCTTCCTCACTCAGATACTACAGGTAATGAAGTGCAAACAAAACCTCCAGGTGTTCAGTGTCTAAGTCTGTTGAGCGCAATGGCGAACCCATGCTACAGCCTGCAGGTTCAGACTTCCTGAAACATGAATATAACCTCACAACCTAAAAAAACCTTGACCTTATACCAACAATACTGAGGAATATATAACTTGAGTTCTTTTTGCAGAATTTTGGGTAAAGCTGTTTTCCTAAAATGAATGTGTGGAATTGAACAAAGCTGTTTATCTAAGATGTGTCCAATAATATGGTACTTTTTTGTGTCTGCTTTGGTATGTAGTTTGTCAGCAGAGTGGATATCAAGTACAAGCGAATGAACAGCAATGAGCGCGTGAGGATCATCAACTCAGGCAGCACAACACTACCAAGACAAGGCTTTGAGACACTTAGACCAGAGGGTGAGTACAATGGTGCAGGGGTGACAAAACTCTGTATGAGCAACAACAAAAAAACAGCTAGAAAAAGCTCAATTTTCTGAAGAAAAGTTATGTGTTTTGCTGCTAAAAATCTACAGTTAAAACACTTGAAATAATTCAAAAGTGGAAACAGTTGAAGTTGTATTTAAATTGGTAGACAGCATACAAATACTGAAAACGGTTGAATTAGCAGTTCAAATGGAACTCCTGAAAGGAGTTTAATTTTCAGTTTAAGTGTAAGCACTGAGTGAAGCTGGAATATCAGTTGAAACTGTTGCATTTGCAGTTAAAGTGAAAGCTCTGAGGTGTGTTCGCTGCAAGCAGTTGAAGTATAAGATATGAAAGTAGATGAACAGTCAGCTGAAAAATTAAACAGCAAAGACAAAGTTGTCAGAGAAGGTGCAAAAGATGATAATAAATTAAGTGAACTGAACATTTTAAAGTTTGAATGAAGTTTCTAGAGAAAAGTGTAAGGAGGTTGGAGCCCCCTAAAAAGTGTCAACAAGAGGAAAAATACAAATAAATAATTAAATATGAGAATATAATTGTGCATCGCTGAAGACAAGAACAATAGTTATATTATGTGAAAACCATTGTTTTATTATATTGTGTATGGTCCTAAAACAAAATGAATTTTGTGTAAATATCCAGTCTGATTCCATATACATAAGGTATATTATGGTTTTTACATGTAAATGACTTTGCACATTCAAAAGCAAGGTTAACTAAAGCTTAAAATTTCTTGATCAGAAATGTGTACCTCTTTTTGTATGTGTGGTGACTTGGCTGTAAACAGATGCTGCTGACCAAGATAATGAGCTGAGCAGGAGTTTGAACCTGATTCCCTACAGTCCCGTCACCCCCCAGAAGACCCAGAGGAGAAGACCAGTCCTATTCACTCCCACTGCTCTGGCCAAAACCATTATTCAGAAAATACTTAACATGGGGGGAGCCATGGATTTTAACATCTGCAAACCAGGTCAGTGTTTGATGGGAATAAGCAAGCCCACTGCAAAACATGTCATCTTAATGTCCTCACAAGGACTATTTCCACCTCATTGTTGTATCCCCAGTGTGTTCACCTATTGTGAATCACAGATAGAAAAGATAGTGGATAACAAGTAGTTTCAGGGAGAAAGGAGAGAGAAGGGAGCTAATATCAGGATTCGGGTCAGGTATTGTACTACACTGCGGCGTAAATGTTACGGAGTGTAACCAGAGAAAAAGGAGGAGCAGGATGGAAGATGGCTCGGCTGATAATTAGACTGATGATGATATTGATGATGAAAATGACACAGAGGAGATTAACTCTCCATTTAGAGATATTGGTAATAAAAGTTGGTTGTACTGTCAAGCCCACAGAGCGTCAGCACTCCGGTCTCATTACAAACCAAATGCTCCCAGGACAGGGGGGTCAGACAGAGTCGAACATCTGGCAAACCAAGAGACTGTGTGATGTCTTGATTATGTGGAGATTCCCCAGGGCAAGAATCTCAAAAGTTTCTGTTCCTCTTGTGTGCTAAATGTGCTTTGGTGATCATTAACATACGAACACATTTTTTTTCCTGTGTCTTTTATAGCCAAAATTTAAATTAAATATTTTTCCCTTCTATTCTACTTGGTTGTGTAGACACCCTGACCAAAGAGGAGTTTCATCTGAAACAGAATGTGGAGCCCTTTATTCACTACAAAGAGAAACATGCCACATTTGAATGCATCACCCGAGAAAACATAGAGGCTGTCGCTGCCAAGGTAGGTTATTTTTGACAAGTGTGCGGTTGTGTGCTTGTGTGTGTTTGTGTGTGTGTGCACATGCATTTATTGTATGTGTGAATTTGTTTGATTCTTTAAAAAATGTCCCTCACAATTAGAAGTGTTTACACTACAGGGCAGTTTGAAATACCTCTCTCATGTCTGTATGGGAAATATGTAGCTGGTACCACTAGCTGGCAAGCTTAGTTTAGCATAAATACTGGAAACATGGTTAAAACTGCTAGATTAGCTGTAATCTCATTAGCTGTAAAACTCATTTTTCCATCCGTCACCAGGGGAAACACTGCCTGCTGGAGGCTGAGCTGAGTTGCGTCAAAGACCTACTACGGAGAGAAATCTACCCGATCATCATCTATGTCAAGATCTGCGAGAAAAATGTCAAGAAGTTACGGTAAGCCTAACAATACCTCACTTACTCTCACATGTTTACCCAGCACCTCGTACCCACAGCTGCAAACCACACTTCTTTTTCCAAATGCAACTACACATCAATCCTTTCATGAGAGTTTGACTCCAGGCAGGAGATGAGATTGAGCCAACTAAAGGACGAGTCTGCTGTTTGACTCTTTTAAACAGTTTAAAAGCATTTATATATGAGGTTTAATGCACATTGAAATCTAGCAGCCTGCAAACAATGGGTCTGAACTCTTACCGGTAACAGGAGTAGCAGAACAGCTTGTTCCTGTATACAAAGGTTGAGAATTGTGCATCTTACTCATAATAAAACATGGTCTCTGGCTGCATTTCAGTCTAGTTTATTGATGATAATGCCAGAGGAGACACATTCTTTCTGGTGGATTGTATCTTTAAAGACAATCAGTATGGAAACCCAGTATTGTCAGTGTAATCTTTCTGAGAATGACAACAAAGCACACAGACCACTGTTGCAGAGTGTTCTAGAGGATCTCATCAGAGATACTGGGTTCCAAACATTACCACACTCACCACTACAGCGCTACTTCCTTCCTGTTTCCTGTCCACACAGGAAGCTGCCTCTGCGCGTGGAGTCGGAGGAGGAGTTTGTGAAGTTGTATCGGGCAAAAGAGAAGGAGCTGGAAGGCATTCCTTGCCTCTACGCCAGCCTGGAGCCCGAGGCCTGGGCAGGGACGGACGACCTCATCAGGGTCATCAAAGACCGAATACTAGAGGAGCAGAAGAAGACAGTCTGGGTGGAGCAAGACCTCCTGTAGACAAACACACACAGACACACACAAGAGCCTGTACATGAAAATAAACATGTAGCTGAGCACTATAAAACACACAAAAAAACCCATGTACATCATGCTTTAATGCATATACTGTATATTTATGCTCAGACTCAGTAATGCACACTCAAATTATTGTAGTCTTAAAATAAATGCATTATATATTTTGTAAATGTGTGCCTTTCCTTTACAGAAATAAACAGATTGAAAAGATAGAGAAGGGTCCTTATTTCTTAAAAGCGCTTCTGTGGGCTGCACTTTCACATTCTGTTCTTAACTCAGGTTACACTGATCTCTAGTGGCTACCTTTAGGTCTTCACACCTTACTGCACTCAATACAAATCAAAACATATGATATATTATACATATATATATATATATATATATATATATATATATATATAAAGAGAGAGAGAGAGAGAATTGTAAAATAAAAATAATGGCTACTATTTGAATACAGTAAAATAGCATATAATTTAACATTTAAAGTTTTAGAGAACACATTAGAAATTTGCACCATGGATAATGAGAATATAGCTGAAAGATTTAAATGCAAGGGTTTTAAAGATCCAGTCAGTAGTTTTTTCTGTCTTTTTTCTTCTATTTCTTTTTTTCTATTTGTATGAACCAATATCTCCCCTGTGACCCCTCGTCACCAGTTGAATGTCGACATGTTGTGAGCAGTTAAGTCAACCCTTTATCGGGGTCCTGACCCCCAAGTTGGGAACCACTGATGTAAACCAACCTCTAACGCCATTGGAAAGCATGTACTGTATACATCAACTTAAATTTAAGCTGTTAATTGGAGTTAGTCTGTGTTTTAAAAGGGCTGTCCATCAATATGGAAAGTGTGACCAGGTTCTTCTCCTTGTGATTTGAAGTTTTGAGGTTGGGCTATCACGATTAGTGCTTTGAAATCCATCTGTGATACTCTTTGCACTGAAGCTGCTCATTGATATTACTTTTTTTCACGCAAATGAATCATATTCATTATTGTAAGATTTAAAAAGGCTTATTTTAAAACTCAAAAGCTGTTACCTTTAAGATTGCCAGAAGTGACCATCACTTAATAAAATTGCTGAGCAAAAGCCCTTCAAATCAGGAACATGGGCTCATGTTCTGGATTTACTCAGCAATGTTATCCACAACTCAGTAACCCTGCTTGTGCTCTGGTCACTGTGTGGATTTCTACAGCTAAATCAGTGTTTAGTTTTTTTAAAGGCAACCAGATGGTTCATTTTGACAAAAATGTGTAGGCCAGAAGGGGATTTAGAGTAATGTCTTTCATAAGGGTTCTAGATAATATCCTCATCTACAAGAAGAGCCATGCACACAACCATATGCAGTAGTCCCATAAATACTCATATCTGGAACATAATAAGAAACCCAAACCACCATATCTGACTTACTCTAGTCAGAGCCCGTGCATTTTGGATCCATAGAGGGCATTACAAGAGCTGATATTAACTACTTCTACTATACGCTCTACTGTTTGATTTGTACACGTGGTTTGTTTAATAAAATACAATAAACACCATAAAAAAGTAATAAAATATCCATACATTGTAAACACAATAAAATGTATTTGATTATATACGTGATATAAACAGTTAGGTATGTAAGTATTTGGACAATGAAACAATTTTTGGAGTTTTGCCTACGTACACCACCACAATGTATTTGAAACGAAGCCATCAAGATTTGATTGATGTGTAGACTTTAATTCAAGGGATTTAACGAAAATATCACAGTAACCTTCTGGGAATTACAGCCATTTTTACATATAGTACCTAATTTTCAGAGGCTCAAATGTAATTGGACAAACCAACATAATGATGAAAATAAGGATTATTTTTAACACTTGGATGAAAACCCTTTGCATTCAATGACTCCCTGAAGTCATGAACCCATGGACGTCATCAAATGCTGTGTTTCCCCCCCTGAGATGCTTTGCCAGGCCTTTACTGCAGCTGCCCTCAGTTGCTGCTTTTTTGTTGGTCTTTCTACCCTCAGTTTTGTCTTCAGTAAGTGAAAGCATGCTCAGTTGAGTTGAGGTCACGTGACTGACTTGGACATTGAAGAATATTCCATTTCTTTGCCTTGAGAAGCTCTTGGGTTGCTTTCGCAGCATGATTTGGGTCATTATCCATCTGTACTGTGAATCACCATCCTATCAGTTTTGCAGCATTTGGCTGAATCTGAGCAGATAGTAGAGCCCTGTACACTTCAGAATTCACCCTGCTACTTCTATCAGCAGTCACATCATCAATAAACACCAGTGACCCAGTTCCATGTGCAGCAATACATGCCCATGCCATAACACTCCCGCCACCACATTTGACAGATGATGTGGTTTGCTTTGGATCATGAGCCATTCCTTTCCTTCTCCATACTCTTTTCTTCTCATCATTCTGGTACAAGTTAATCTTGGTTTCATCTGTCCACAAAATCTTGTTCCAGAACTGGGCAGGCTTTTTAAGATGTTTTCCGGGAAAAGTCTAATCTGGCCTTTCTGCTCTCGGGTGTTACCAGTGGTTCGCACCTTGTGGTAAACCCTCTGTATTTACATTCATGAAGGCGTCTCTTGATTGTGGGCTATGAAAATGATACGCCAACCTCCTCCAGACTATTCTTGACATGGATAGATGTTGTGAAGGGGTTTTTCGTCACCAAGGAAAGAAGTCTTTGATCATCCACATTAGTTTTTTTCTGTGGTCTTCCAGGCCCTTTGGCCTTTTGTCTGATAGGTTTTTTTTTGTTTTTTTTCAGCCTAATGATGGCCTCCTTCATTTGCATTGACACTTCTTTGGACCGCAAATAAGAGTTTCCATGAACAGCTACCAAATGCAAATTCAAGTCAACTCTCAATTACTTCTGAGCCTCTGAAAATGAGGAACTATGTATAAAAATGGCTTTAAATCCTAAACTGTTCATGCAATATTTTTGTTAAACCCATTGAATTATACCTGGAAGTCAACACTTCAATCACATCTTGATGGCTTTGCTTCAAATCCATTGTGGTGGTATACAGAGGCAAAATGACAGAAATTGCATCACTGTCCAAATACTTAATTAAATACCTAATTAAATATTGGGACAAGCCTGTAGCCGCTTTTGCATCATCCCTTGCTTAGAAATTATGCTACAAATAATCTCCATTTACCTTCTTTTCCTTCTCTTTAGAATGTTATGTAATATTTTGTACTCTAGTGTGTTCATGCTCAGTGTTTGTGTGTGTGTGTGTGTGTGTGTGTGTGTGTGTGTGTGTGTGTGTGTGTGTGTGTGTGTGTGTGTGTGTGCGAGCCTGTGTGTGAGATCAAAGCAGAATGAATGCCAGGGTACACAGAAACCTGTGCTGAGAGTGAAATCAGGAGTGGGGGTAAAAAAATATTTGAGGCTGATTGAAAGCAGATGATAAGTGTGTGTGTGTGCATGTGTGTGTGTGTGTGTGTGTATGTTGCAAAGTGAATCAGCTGCTCTGTAAGAGCACCTTGCTATGTTGGATGTCACAGGATGAAAAGAGTTCACAACTAACAGGATGTTAACGTCATTAGCCTGAGGCAACAGGAACAGACAGATCTTCACAGTCACATTTCCTTGTTATCACTCTTTTGGTCTAATTTTGTGAGTGAGGATGACATTTGTTTTTCGCAGGTACAGCTGGTTACTTTCAGCACACGGGTCCTGTGGGAGGGAACAGGGAGGGGGAGGAGGAGTGGGCTGTCCACATAAATCATCCCAGAGTGGAGACACGTTTTGCTGGAGCTGACCCAGAAAAGTGATTTTTTTCCCCCATCATGAGCTCACTCTGCAGAAACCTCAGCATCAAACTCTCGCGGTGCTTTGCGTGCTCTCGCTACATCTCTCCCAAGATAAAAAAAAAAAAAAAAAAAAAGAAAAAAAAGGGGAATCGCATCACGGGCAGGCTCAGCTGACGCGGCGCTGGTTGAAGCTGCCGTGCTCAAAAAGAGGTAAGAAGGTGGGGTTTTTTTGTTTTGTTTTTTAACCTGTCTTTCTTACTATTATCAACAAATCATAAAAGTAACGTAACATTTCACCCCTCGCTAGCAACAGCATTTTTTTGTTTGTTTTTTTTTGTTTTTGCACGCACCTCTGCTCCAGCACTGAAGCATTAGGCTACCCTGACACCTAGATGCCCCTAGGCACGCTGGCAGCGTAGATCGATGGAACCACAGGCTGTGCGGAAGCTCGTTGTTTTCTCTCACTCCTCTTCATTATCCCCACGTAAATGGGACTTACGGCTCCACGCGACGCTGTAGCGAAAGCTTTCACCGGCGTGAGGAACAGCCCGTTCCCGCGGCGCTGCCCGTCAAAGGGCTACATTGTGTCCGGTCTGGCATCCGCTGGCGGCTGCAGCGGACAGGACGGTGTGATTTATCCGCCGTCGGGTGAGCGCAGGCTGCTCGGTTGCTTTTATGGCTTTATCTGTTGGTTTCCCGGCTGCCTTGACACCGCTGGTGGGGAACAAAATGCATGTAGGTGAGCTCTGAAGCAACTAACCACCAATATATATTGATTAATAGCCGCTCGCATGACTTAAAATTGCACTGAGACTTGACATGATCTAGACACTGAGAGAGTAAAACGTCCAGAAATGTATGTCAACACAGAAAGGTGCGCGAAACGTGGACTAAGAAATTTAAAGGGTGGCTTCTCCTCTATATCCAAAAATATTGATTGAATGCTTCAGCCTACTGTCCGTAACCATAGTAGACGGTAATGGAACCTATTGAGATTTTTAGTAGCAACACCCTACTGTAAAAATACTCCATTACAAGTTTGCAATTTTTTTTTTTTAGCAAAATATGCATCAACTATCAAAAGTCTAAAAGTATTCAATCCAGAAACAATTCCCCTTTGAGTGTTACATTTATAATATTATATTATACGTGTTAATATGTAAATAACACATTACAATTGTAGTTCATTGAGGTTGAGCTAATTGTAGCTAATTAATATGCTGTTTAATCTATAACAGTACATCACTTTTTACAAGGTCATCATTTGTTTTTATGTAGAACCTTCATTTTTAAAGTAAAAAGTGCAGTATTTACCTCTGAAATGTATTGGAGTAGAAGTATAAATTAGTATGAAATGGAACTACTCACTACCTAAAAACTGTACTCAAGTAGATGTACTTTGTTATACTCCATTACTAACAGAGGTTCTTAATATTTGTTGCCCCTAATATGTCTGATACGATATACGGTGCACTCTGAGAGTATTCAGACATTTTGTTATGTTGCAGCCTTATGCTGAAATCGTAGAAATTCATTTTTTCCCTCATCAATCTACACTCAATACCCCATAACGACAAATTGAAAACAGAATTATAGAAATTTTTTGCAAATTTATTATAAAGGAAAAACTGAAATATCAAAAAATCATTCAGACCCTTTGCTATGACACTTGAAATTTAGCTCAAGTGCCTCCCAATACTCTTGATCATTTTTGAGATGTTCCTAAACCTTCACTGGAGTCCACCTGTGGTAAATTCAATTGATTGGACATGATTTGGAAAGGCACACGGCTGTCTATATAAGGTCTCAAGGGTGACAGTGTATATCAGAGCAAAAACCAAGCCCTGAGGTTGAAAGAAATGCCTGCAGAGGTCAGAGACAGGATTGTATTGAGGCACAGATCTGGGGAGGGCTAGCAACCTGGCCAAACCGGGCCTAGGTAAGAGACGTGATGAAGAACCCGATGGTACCGCTGGCTGAGCTCCAGAGATCCAGTGTGGAGATGGGAGAAACAGGGAGAAATCACTGCAGCACTCCACCGATCTGGCTTTATGGCAGATTGGCCATGCGGAAGCCTCTCCTCAGTGAAAGACACATGAAAGCCACTTGGAGTTTGCAAAAAAAAAAAACACCGAAAGGACCCTGAGACTGTCAAAAACAGGCTTGTCTTCTCCTGATGAAACCAAGATTGAACAGTTTGACCTCAAATCTAAGCATCATGTCTGGAGGAAACCAAGCACTGCTCATCACCTGCCCACTACCAGCCCAAGGGTGAATCTTGGCAGTGACGGCATCATGCTGTGGGGGTGGTTTTGTGGCACGGACAGGAAGACTGGTCAGGGTTGAGGGAAAGCTGAACAGAGCAAAGAACAGAGATATCTTTATTGAAAACCTGGTCCAGAGCACATAGGACCTCAGACTGGGCTGAAGCTTCAAAACAGGACAATGGCCCTAATCATAAAGCCAAGATAGTGCAGCACTGGCTAAGGGACAATTCTGCAAATGTCCTTGAGTGGCCCAGCCAGAGCCCTGAGTTGAACCCCATCAAACATCTCTGGAGAGACATAAAAATGGCTCTCCACCGCCGGTCCCCATCTAACCTGACAGGGCTTGATAAGATCTGCAGAGGAGAATGGCAGAAAATCCCCAAACCAAGGTGTGCAAAGCTTGTCGTGTCAGACTCGAGGCCATAATTGCTGCCGAATGTGCTTCAACTAAGTACTGATTAAAAGGTCTGAATACTTGTGTCAAGGTGATATTCCAGTTTTTCCTTTTTAATAAATTTGCAAAAATTTATGTAATTCTGTTTTCACTTTGTCATTATGGGGTATTGAGTGTAGATTGATGAGGGAATAAATGTATTTCAACGATTTCAGCATAACGCCGCAACATAACGAAATGTGAAAAAGTGAAGGGGTCTGAAAACTTTCTGAATGCACTGTACATTAGAGGATGGCAGATAATTTGTTGGTGTGAAGAGACGAAGAGGATTGGAGAGGGGAATAATAATTTTCAATGTCAAGGGTCCCCTCTTAGCTTCAGGAAAGAGGAAATAATATGAGGACTGTTGCATGAGAGCTCCAAATTTAGAGCTCTGTGGGAATGGAAAAGCGACGCCCTTTGACTTTTAAACTCAACAGGAAGGAAAATATAGCCCAGAGATAAAGTGTAATTAAGAAACATTGATTGTGATCAAGATAAGCCACAGGTAGAACAGACACTGTGTATTTATTTTTCCAGACTACTTTAGGCAATCTTTCTGCAGCTCTACACAGAGCAATAGACTATTTTTTGAACTGCATGTGCACAGTGAGCTTCAGTGTGTTTTTGTACACACAGCATGTATCTTGGTTGGGTGTGTAAAATATTTGCTACTGGCCCTCTTTCAAAGGTTACCAACATAGGGGCTTTTATTACTGCAGGATTGCTCAGTATTAAAGTATGCCAACGATGTACCATAATTCATAGGAAGCCTGGTATGGGTACAGCGGGATACTTGTGCAGTGCAAAACGTATTACTTTATAATATGAAGAGCCCCCGGAATGCAGATATTTGACAGCCACTTGTGATTTTACTGCTGGGAGTGGGTGTCAGGTCAACTCTGAGAGGTGAAGGAAAAATTCAGTGCATGCCTTGTCAAAAATTGAGCTCAATAAACTGTCAGACTCCCTGTCTTTGCTCTAATTTTCAAGCTTTTTTTTCAAGCTCAGAAGAGCAAGCGTACCTTGCTCGCATGAAAGATTTTTGCCAAAATCTGTATGCTTTTTGTAAGTGTGATACTCTACATAGGTACTTGAATAAGGAGGGATTTAAAATGGCAAGGAATTCAGCAACACCCTTAAGCACTTAAATATTAAATCCCCAAGTGTTGATTTACAACCTTGGTCTATTATTATGATTTACATTTAACTCGGTTTGCTATTAAAGTGTCTTTGTTCTCTATACTGCCACATTCTCTACTTTTGTGTTAGCTTATGTGTCTGTCAGTGTTTCTGCATGCTCAAATGTCCTTAAAAATTCCAGAGTAATTCAGTGTTTTGACTGAATAAAGTCTTTTTGGTGTCAATATGCTAGCCAACGATAAGACAGGCACATAATCTGATTTCAGAAATGGGAGTGGTTCCCCAAGAAAGATAGAATACATAATGGTGGTCTTCTCCCTCTCTGTGTTGTCTCTGTCTGCAGGGTGCGGCAGGCATGGAGCAGAGGTGAGTGTTAATCCATGGATGGCCAGTTACACTGCTGTACACCAGACTCCTGCAGTGCACCAGCATCATGATAAACCCAATCCTATCACAGACTCTGCTATAGCTGCTGTTTATTTATCACCATGGTGAGAGAGAGGACCTTGACTCTGTTGCCATGGTGACCCTGTAGCAAAAGCCCTGGCGATCACACAAAAAGATCCAGGGGACTATTTCAATCTGCTGCCATGGTGTTGCTGTAGAGATGCCCTGTATAGTCATAAGTCTGTTGCTATGGTGATCCTGTAGCAAAGCAATTGTCACTATGGGAACGTCCAGGATGTTCCGCATTTTTGTTGTCCTGGGCTCGGCCTTCATGATCCTTCTCATCATCATCTACTGGGATGATGTCGGAGCCTCTCATCTATATTTGCACACTCCAGTCTCGCCGGGCCCCAAAATCCCACATCCCCCTCCCCAGCAGCGGCCTCAGACTTCCCGAAGCCCGTCCTTCCTGTCCGACATTGATGCCTTCGTTAACCAGTTCTTAGAACCAGGAACTGGGGAGCCCACAGACCCCGCCCCTGTTGACACAAGCAACCAATCAGAGAAAGCAGAAGAGCGGTATATACCACGGCAGGAGTGGAAGATTCACCTGTCACCAGTGGCAGCAGAGCTCCGCGAGAGACAGGTTAATATCTGAAATTATTATTATTACTATTATTGTTAATATAATCAATAGTAGTTGTAGTAAATGTTTAATGGGCCTTTTTATCTGGGACATTTTGATAGGTCATAGTAGGAAAATGACAGGTGTAACTAATACAATGAATAATCTCAGTGTTCCATTTATGGCAGGAGCCAGTTTCATGCTCGTTCCCAGGCACGGCATTATAGGACATTTAAACAGAACAGAGCCATCATTTATGTGAATGGTTTCATTTGTGCATTTCCTGCTACGACAAGTCAATTGCTCACTTGGTACTCACATGCAGAACAATCACATATCTGAATCCTGACTGGTTGACAGCAGCAGGTCCTCTGATTCACGTAATGTGAACCTAATACTGCATACCCATGGTATTGGAAGGATTTGTACAAACGTTAATTGAAAGGGGCCAATCGAGACTAAAATCATTTGTGTTTATGGACTGGAGTGGGCTTTACAGCCTTGTAATATTGATTGATTTTTGGAACTTGGAATAATTTGAAAATAAACTGAATTAGGGTTCTTTATGTCTTTCTTTCTTTTTACTAGTGCTGATACCTGCTATTTGGTACCAATATCAATCAAAATATTGGCCGTACTTTACAAAAATTATAAGCACACACAAGCAGTAGTACAAGAAGTTTGCTAAAATAAAATACAGTTTAAAATTATTTTAAGACCCTACCCTTTTGTCTATTTAGGCTCCTTCTGTGTTTGATTGACACCTCAGTGACCCTGCTATTAGTTTTGCTGCACCTGTTTGGGTGGGAGAAGTTGCCCCTTTTATCAAGTGTGTGAACTTCATGTAATTCCAGTGTAGCTCCACCCAGTAAGAAGGAAGACGAATCTGACATTATTTGATACCACCACCCAGTACCCATCCATTTATATGTACATAAAAGAGTGAGGAGTGCTGAATTCCTGAATGTCTCCTTTATTTTGTTATTATCTAATTTATCTGTGTACATTTGTTTAGGAATAAAAAGAACAATATCTGTTCAGAACCTTCATATCATTTTAGTTGGTAATAATAAAGTTGTGTGTGTTAATTCAAATGGACTAACCAGGAGCAGCGGCGGAGGTTACTTCAGGAGATGTGTGCTAATGACAGTGTGGTGTTTCCTGGGAAAAACCGTTCATTTGATGACATTCCCAACAAGGAGCTGGATCACCTCATCGTGGATGACAGGCATGGTATTATCTACTGCTATGTGCCTAAGGTACGCCAACATCTGCACTGTGTTACTGCTTTGTTTGAATCCAATACATCAAATGAGAGCTGAAGCACTCGGCTGTGGTTTTTCATGCGATACAAGCAGACTCAGTTACAGTATGTCTATGTTCTGTCCCATCAGTGAACACACTTCTACACAAATGCTACTGTTTTTATGCCTTTGTGGGTCTATTAGTTTTTACCTGCTTTACTGTGAAAACTTTAGACTTTACTTTTTACCCTAACTGTATGTGTGCTCTCTGCCCCTCTAAGGTGGCGTGCAGTAACTGGAAGCGGATCATGATAGTCCTCAGTGAGAGCCTGCTCCAGGACGGTGTTCCCCAGAGAGACCCGCTGGCCATCTCCAGGGACCTGGTCCACAACAGCAGCATGCACTTTACCTTTAACAAGTTCTGGAAACGCTATGGCAAGTTCGCAAGGCACCTCATGAAGGTCTGTTAAAATACTTTACTTCATTGTGCACTATATGGTCATAATTATACAAAATGATAAATAAAAAAACACACAACATAGTTCAATCATTAAATGTATTAACTGCTTTAATTATTTGTTAAATAAGTGTTGACTTTTACTTTATTGATGCTTAGGCATGGTTAGGCTTTGTGTCTGGCATCTTCTTCAGATGGTGAAGGCAACTGAAAATAAACAAAGCAACTAATAGGATGTACAAGGACATGACAGATGACTATAGCTTAGAGAAACAATAGTTCTCTCTGTGATTTTTATTGACTTTTTAAAAAAAAAAAAATTTTTAATAAATATTGTGGCCAAAGGCGCACAGTGACACAGCGGAAAACAGGCTGGGTTTCACCTATTTAAGTGACATGTGCATTAGTGGGTTCTGACAATTTTGTGATGGAGAAAATAGTTTGGTGCATTCCACCAACTTACATCTCAAAAAGTAAAACCTATGACCTTGCATGGAAGGAACAGAATTAGAGCTAGCAAATGTGATAATATGATACTGATACCATGATGTGACACAAGTGGTGTTCAGAGGGATCCTTTGCTAGATGTGTCTGCATCAGAAATGTCTGTGAGTAAAATAGCTTTGTGATCTCAGGGCTATTTGGCCAAGGTGTGACACAGAAGAGAGATGCGGCTCCAAAAAGTTGATAATAATTTTGTTTTTATTGTGCAGCTAATGAAACACCAGGAACAAGCAAAATGATAGGAGCCCATGCCAGTCATGCTGTATTAAATGGTTTAGCAGGTGTAACAGTCACTTTGGCACAGTCAAGTTTAAGACAGTTCACCAAAATACCAAACCGTTTTTTCCACCACAAACTGTCAAGCAACATCTTATTAGTTGCTTTGTTTATTATTTTCAGTTGCCTTCACTCCTCAATTAATTGTCCACTATACTGTATGTGTGATAAAAATATGTTATGTGTTAATTTTTTAAGGTGAAGCTGAAGAAGTACACAAAGTTTCTTTTCGTGCGGGACCCCTTTGTACGTCTCATTTCCGCCTACCGGAATAAATTTGAGCTGCGCAACGAGGACTTTTATCGGCGCTTTGCACAGGTCATGCTGCGCCGCTATGCCAAACAGCCGACACCTCCTGCCTCTGTGGATGAGGCGTTCGCTGTGGGTATCCATCCCTCTTTCTCCCACTTCATCCAGTACCTCCTGGACCCCCAGACAGAGAAGGAGATGCCGTTTAATGAGCACTGGCGGCAGGTGTATCGGCTTTGCCATCCATGCCAGATCCAGTATGACTTCGTGGGCCACCTGGAGACAGCAGAAGAGGATGCTGAGCACCTACTCCGCCAGCTGCGGGTGGACAATGTGGTGGAGTTCCCAACCTCCCACAGGAACCTTACAGCCAGCAGCTGGGAGGCCGATTGGTTCAGCACAGTACCTGTGGAGGCACGGAGAGAACTCTACAAGCTGTACGAACCTGACTTCAGGCTTTTTGGCTACGACAGACCAGACTCAATCCTCAACGAGTGACTTAACTTTCTACAAAACATGCCACACAGACAAAATGTTTTTTATGTAATAAAACGATGCTACACTCCAACAACAGTAACACCTCCCTTTGTTCTGGGTTTTGCAGATGTGTTGTCCAGTTTGTCTATTCTACAGTGAATGTGCACATCATTAAGGACACCCACTGCTCTGAGGAAGCACACTAATGAAATGAAGCCAGGTAAAAGCCATAATCCGTTATTGTTTTTCTTTATTAAAACACCAAGATAATGAGAAGCACACAAGGTAGAGTGGGACGGTTGAGATATGGATTGTACAAACAGCAGGTGTCCCTAACATGTTGTACATTCAATGTAGCCTTTAACTCAAAACTCTGTGTTGAGTGTCTTGCACTCCCAACGTTGATGTCACACCGCGCCTGTGATTTGCTCTGTCATGACTAACTGCGATGATCACACAGGCTTCGTAGCAGGATGTTGCAGAGAAGCCTCGCCGAAGTGAGAGCCATACTCCATGTTTACTCCTGTGACATCACAGAAACCCTTTTTGGTTGTGACGTCAACGCAGTGGTTTTGTACATATGGGCGATTAGTTGAAAACAAGGTGTTACTAGATCAGATTAAATGTAGTTTCACTAGAGTGTTAATTGTCAGCTAATTTATTTCACATTGTAAAAGTGCAATGTTATGTTAAACATGAAAGGGATTCTTATGTTGAACACTCGATGAAAATACATAAAGACAGCTGTCAACATCAGAAATAGGTATAATTCTTTTATACCTCATACATAGATAAAGAGGATATTCATATGTTAGATAACACATACTGTTTCACCTCAACAGCAAACCTTCCTGCTTTTTCAGACATCGTTACATTAGGTTTCAGCATGGAGAAGTCCATTGAATTACATTGACAGAATCATTTCTGAAGACATTTTAGCAGCTTACTTTATTTGACAGCTTCAGAGCATTATATATAAATGCCACGTCAGAGCCTCAACATGTAGAAGCACAGAAGCTCCAGTGAACACTAGACTGAGTTGCTGGATTTGTCTCAGCTTGTCTCTGAGGCATAAAACTGGAGAATCAGCCTTCTTTTGATTTCAACTCAGCTGTAGATGCACCGGAGAGACTCTGTGTCTTTAAACAGACAGTTTTCTAAAGGGAACATTTTCTTTTATTGCCTGTTGTTACCATTTTAGTGTTATCATCAGCATTTGGTCATCTTTGTGTTTTCATGCACTGGCTGCAGTTAGTAACACTGTACTATACTAGGTAACCCTAGACACTGCAGCAGTATGTTGCCCCCCCCCTAAATATGATGGGCATTTTTAAGGATAGCATTTTCATTGGATGCAGTGGATCTGAACACATAATTCGAAGCCAATAAAAAGTGTTATCGAGTATTTACAATATTACTGCTCTGTTGTGAAGATACATCACTCCACAGGTTGGGCTGATGCTAACATTTTAAGTACAACTGTAAAGTCAGTGCAAGATGAGTCTATAGTCACTATTAATGTCAGAGATTCCAAGGAAAGGTTTGCTCATGGTTAGAGTCAGGATTAATCACGTCACGATCTGGGCAAGGTTTGGGTCACATGATTTATATGAGAAGAGTGGGATGAGAAGATAGTGCCTTTGGTTGCATACACAGCAAAAACGTATTTTTGTAGAAGGACTTCATTTTTATTTGTAATTTGTAATTTGTATGATTCATGATTCTGTGAGGACTCTTTCAGTGTGCTTTTTAAAGTGGTTGTGTCCAGTGGATTGCTCCGTGTATCATTTACTCTATTGGATTACTGTGTGTTTTGTACTGTATGTGATGTCATGGACATGCTTTGTGCCACATTGTTATACAAATCACTAAGATGAACATGTTCACACACTGTTATCTCACTGCCTTTTGGTGGATTTCTTTTTCTATAAGTGTAGGGTGTTACAGGGGACGCTATATATATATATATATATATATATATATATATATATATATATATATATATATATAGTTTTTTGTTTTTTTTTAATACAACTTGACTTCTAAATGGCCTAGTTCACATCTGAATAGGATGGAATCGTTAAGCCTCAGTGGCTGGTTTTTCCAAAGGTGTGTCATTGTTACAGAAAAACAGGTTTATGCTAAGAAAAAAACATGAAAACACACCTAGTCATCACACACTCCCACCTTACCAGTATTTGGATTGTCAAGTTATTTTCATATCTCTTCTGTATTTTTGTATCTTCTTATATCTTCTTTTATTGTATTTTCTTATGTTACTGTCCATAAGTTTTTCTTTGCTGTTTTTTCTTTCAAAGTGCAAAGAACTAAACTAAAATGGAATCATTTTGTAAGGCAAAAAGAAACTTTATTTATTGGCAGAATAAAACCTACGAGTACATTCTGCTTAAAAATGGGGAAATCAGTCCTAATGGGCCTTTAACAACATTACTGCTTTGAACAGCTTAAATGTTTGTTGAAGCTGCAGTACCAAACCTTGTCCTACATTTTGACCTCATTCCATTTCCTCACATCAAATTGTTAGGCACACCGAAATCTATTTTTGAGATAGATGTTTTTTTGTAAGACATGCATTGTTCTTTCTCCCATTTGTGGAAAAAATTGATAGTATTCATTCAGTTTCATCGGTATTATGGTGTCTTGCATCATCTGGTCTTTGTACAAGAGAAATAAAGGTGGTGGAGCATGATGGAAGAATTATTAGTCTGTCTTTCTGCACATCACTTGTCTCAACTGAATAAAAGAAAAAATATCTATTCTCCGTTTTATATGGTATAATGGCACTATACAATCCATATTAGATAATACTGGCACAAAATGAATATTGACCTGTAATATTAGCATATTATCAGATATTTTCTCAGAGTAAAATTCCACATTATTGTCTCAACACCATGAAACAGAATAGTCCCTCTCTGTAGTGAGGATTGAAATGAAGGACTGGTGGACGTGGGGGAGGGAAATACCTAGAAAACAACATCAGTGGAGCAAAAAAAAGTTATCAGGAAATGCCAAACATTTTTGTAAAAATAAGCGAACTTCTGGATGATTAAGCATGAAAAGTAAACGTGGCTACCACACACATACTGTCTTCACAATATGTCAATGACAGTACAAGAACACACTGTGTATCATATGCGACACACCAAACAACTGTCAACTTTTATAGAGAGCAGAGCATTTTTTTTAATGACACAGCTAAAGCTACAACAGAAAACATTGGCTTTGGTGAGCACCTACCCATGATATCCTTGAGATGTCACTGTGGTCATGTTTATTGAAATCTTCAAGGCAACATCTCTAATAGTCAGAGTAGACAGATGAAGCTGTGAGAGCAGCAAGCTCCACAGCATGGACGTGATCCCACACTGGCTTCCCATCCACCAATGCTGCCAAAGGTCTTTGCCCTGTTGGATGAATGTTTTTTTCCATGCACCACTTGGGTGCCTCAATCAATAGAACTACCTTAACTGACCTTAAAGAAATATTTTGACATTTTGGGAAATAAGCTTATTTAATTTCTTGCTGAGAGTAAGAGAAGAGCGATACCACCCTCATGTCTGTATGGTAGATATCTAGCCGGAGCCAGGAACACGTAGCCTCGCTCTCAAAAGTAATAAAATCTGATTACCACCTTTATAGCTCATTGTTTAATCTGTACAGAAACAATTTGTGGTGGACTATTTCTTGGCCAGAATAAACCTTCCGGTAGTCTCCTCCCAGGTGCTAGTTAGGGGACCTAGTTATGTTTGGAGAGCCAGGCTAAGTATTTCCCCCATTTTCCAGTCTTAATGCTAAACTAAGATAACTCTCTACTGCCTGTAATCTGGCTGTAGCCTTACATATAATGGACAGATATCAATCTCGTCACCCAACTCTCAGCAGGAAAGTGAATTAGCACATTTCCCAATAATGTCAAATTATTGCTTTTACAATTCTACCTTGATTTCAGATTGAACTGACACAAATTTGTATCTCATACTATCAGAAACAACTGTATAACCTTACAGTAAATCAAAACATATCAAACGCATTGCAGAACTGCATTCATCAACTAGCGGGCAGTCAAAGCAGTAACTAGAGGGCAGATATGTAGCCACCATCATATTGGTGGCTTTTAGAGGTATCGGTCATGGTAAACAGCAATATAGGCCTTCAAATAAACCAACACTGAAGTGCATTTTCTTCGTTTTATTTCGAAGATTTTTACCAGAAGTGTGACTGCTGAGGCTGACATGAGAGCATTTAAAATAGTGAGTGTTCACTGCCCTCCAGCAAGTCACAGTAAGGAACTACATTCAGTCCAGGGCTAAAACACAATTTTAATGCCAGTGTAATTATTAGTGTGCTTACTACAATTAGCAACAGTGTTATAATATTGTAATGATTGCATTACAATTAACGACAGTCTTATAATATTTTAATGACGGCATTACAATTAACGATAGTGTTATAATATTGTAATGACTGCATCAACCACGAGAATTTCTGGTGAAAACTGTTTCTGCCTTTGCTATGGAGCTTAATCATGAGTGTTTACTACCCTCCAATGTTCAAGGCAAGACAAGTCAAGGTGGATATGATACCCTAGTCATACGTCCAGTCAATAGGCTACCTTCAAAATAAATTTTAAATACTAAAGGGAAGCAAACAGAAATGACTAAGAAATTGTCATATTCTTTGTTCTTTTGTTTGTTTTTGTTCTTTGTTCTTTTGTTCGCAGTTAGAAAGTGTAACTCATATTTATACTTACTATTGTTCTTTTGGAGTATCAATAATGGTATTAATAATTATTCTGATGTGTTCTATTACATTAATAATGGCATTTGAAGTCATGTTAGTACTAATGTTCATAATATAACAGATATTTGTGGATTGACAGTTGACATCACTGTATTTCATTATACAGTATATTATTTATTAATGATATCAGTTATATTTTTGACTCACCAGATGGCCTATTACTTCTTTATGTCACATTGGGCTTTACAGTATATGTACAATGCACTGTTAAAATGTACCTTCATTCACTTTGTATTTACATGATACTATAATAAAAAGGCAGGGAGAGAAGGAATGTTCAGCACAAATCATTCAATTACACTTTAAAGTAAAACATCATTCAGTCCATATCATAGCAGAGTTAGTTCATCTTACTGGGGGAGAACTTTATGCTTCCTGTAGAAACTGCAGTTTCACAAACTCAAATAGACTCCAAATTGCCATTTTAGTCCATACACAGCAAAAGTTCAGTTAGCACCGTGTTTTAGCACCAAATACAAAACTCATATTACCAATGTTTCTGTTCACTCACTAAGAGTGACAATGATAAATATCAGAAATCTTTCAGTTTTAATATTCTGTCACTGAAAGAAAACAGATTGTAGATTATGCATGACAAATTATGTCTTTTAAAATCAATTATTTTATTACGCTGTCGGATTGAACATCTGTAAAATACTATCTTTATTGCATTCAGTTTTACACTGGGTTGACAAGGGAACATTAGTGGTTCTTGTTTGGCATTTTGGAATATACGCTTATCAATGTTTTTGCTAAGAGTAAGATGTGAAGATTGATACCATCCTCATGCCTGTATGCTAAATGTAAAGTTACAACTAGCAGCCGGTTACCTTATTTTAGCATAAAGAATGGAAACAGGGGGAAACGGTATCTGAAGGTTACAAAATCCAGCCAGCACCTCCAAATCTCACCAATTAACATGTTAAGTCTTGTTTGTTCAATTTGTACAAAACCAAAGCATAAAAACAACAATTTACTGTTTTACTCAGGGGTTACGCGCCAGAGTATTTCTGGGGCAGGACCAATCACTGCTCCCGACCAAAAAATAATCCAGCACATTACCCGCCAGTAAGATAATGAATTGTTGTTTTTACCATTTGGTTTTGTAAGCATTAAACAACCAAGATATAACATGATCATTAGTGAGCTTTAAAGGTTCTGGTAGGTGGATTTTGTTACCCTTGGACAGAGCCAGGCTAGCTGTTTCCACCTGTTTCCAGTCTTTGTGCTAAGCTAAACTAACCAGCTGCTAGCTTATTATTTACCGTACAGGGGTGTGAGTTGATTCAATCTTCTCATCTAACTTTTGCCAAGAGAGGTGAATGACTGTGGTTTCCAAAATATTGAATTATTCCTTTAATGACGGGAGACTTCTTTTTTTGTTGTTATGACATCTAACCAGTATAAAGAGAATGAATCCACTATATATAGTTTCAAAATTCTGCCACTTTCCCACTTAGGGGAACTATGTATTCAGTCTACTCCCCATTCTCTCAAAGAGGTATCTTATTCATTTTTCCTCCACGCTAGATTTGATGAGGTATCCACTGAAAGTGATATAGACATCTACATCATCACTGTAAATCGCATTCTCCCTCTCCCTCTTGTACAGTCGGACCCACACCTCGTCGTTCAGCTCCAGCTCCAGCATCAGGCTCTGACTCTGCATGATGGAGCGGTCACTGGGCTGGGCATACACGATGGCCTGCTCTTTCTCATTCTGCATGATGTGTAGATATGTCTCCTTGAAGTTCCACGTGTGAATGTTGACGTTGAAGAAGTAGATTCCCGGGATGTGACAGAGGAACTTCCCCTTGAACATGTCGAAGTGGCTGTCAAGGTTGACAAAGACAGTGTCAAACACCAGCGCTTGGTAAGACTCCAGGCTGTGGAGGGATTTGCGACGGCCAACAGAGAAGGCAGAGTATTGGACTTTGCAGGGTTCTCCTGGAAGACCCGCCTGGCCCTTGGTGCCTTTTGAGCCCATGGGCCCTATGGAGCCCGGAGGCCCTTCATGTCCAGCTTTACCTGGTGTTCCTCTGTCGCCACGTTCTCCTTTTTCACCTACAAAGAGTGATATTAGTCATACTTCTTTATAATATTAGAGAGAAAGAAATTATATACAGTATAAGCTTACGAAGAGACAGAAGGAAAGAATAAAATGTGAAAAGTGGCTGATACTTGACCACTTAGCCACCAAAGATACATTTTCTCCCTGGTTCAGTTCAATTCAAGATAACATGTTTTTGGGGTCAATAGTTGGTGACAAAAATTGGGACTTTCTTTAAACTATATATATACAGTATATAACTGTCAAGACACTCAGAGACACTAGACCTAGTGTGGAGTTGTCATTGGTTAAATGTCCAACGACCTGGATGACTTCATGTCTAGAAAAAGAGCTGAACACTTTTTGTTTGCTGTGTTTGGAAATTTTATTCAAATTCACATAAAGAAAATTCTGTGAGTTTGACAAACAAGACTCCTTCTCAGATTTTTTCTCCATTTCAAAAAGATGAATCCCAAGGTTTAGAAAGTCCTCGGTTCCTCCAAATTATGACATTTAAAAAAACAAACAAATAAACAAAAACAAAAAAAACCCAATGACAACAACATGTTTTCCTTCAAATGAGTAAGTTTGGTGTCTGGTAAAACATGATCTAAGAGAGCAGCAGCCTTGGAAGAATTATTTGGTGAAGCAATGTTGTTGAACCCGTTTGAATGATGAAGAAAGGTAATACCCAGGTACCCAGTCTGTATATTGAAAGTAAAACCAGTACAGCCTGCCATCCCTTGTGCTGTCTTTAAACCTTATAGGAAAGTAATATCGAATATTTTTGCTGTAATGTGGTTTAAACCTTGTAAAACCAGTGTGTGTGAATGTCTAAAGCAGCATGAGACAACTGAGAGTTGTCCTTTGAGTACCTTTGAGGATGGTCATGTTGATGTAGGTGCGGACCTCTGGAACATGGCTGAATCCTCTTGTGGGTGGCTGGGCTCCGCTGCCCTCTGCTGGCTCCAGGTGATCACAGCAGTACTTGCAGAGGGTAGGAGGAGCACTTGGGGGAGGCACCAGGGCCACCGGGGAGGAGAGTGACAGAATGAGGAGGACACACAACATGGCTGTGCCTGGAGTAAGAGCAGATGATTGGAAGAGCCTCAAAGTTTTAGATGGTTTAGTTTTGAGTTTGTGAGCATTTGTGCGGGATCCTGGTGACTTGGCAATTTATTTTACTTGACGAACTGCGAGTTGATCTGCATTAGTGCTACAGTAATCGGAAGTTCCCCCATTTAAAGTAAAGGATCTGTGTGCACCTTCCAGGTTACTGAATACTAGGAGGCAGGGTGTTCCACAACGTTTAATAGCCAGTAGTCATTAGTTAAGATAAATAAAGGTGGTAAATCCTCTTATGTAAATTGGTAGCTGCATGAGTAGTGAAGGCAAATCATTCAATTTATCAAACATAGCCGAAATATCAGTTGTTGAGCAGCTGCTAAGAAAATGAGATCATTGGGAAAGAGCAAGAGGAATCTTCAATCCTGAGCCAGAGAAAAATGTTATTTCCCCCAGAAGAAGAATCAAGCGTCAGGAATTGTGGTGAAACAAAAGAGTCAAGCATTTTTGCAACAAAACCAGCATATTTCTTTATAATTTGGCCCTGCATTGAAAGTGGCATTTCCCTGGATGTTTAAATGAAATTCTATAGAAGATTTCCATACATACATACATGTCCAAAGGGCTGGCTCTGAGAGGTCAAATGGTCAAATGATGCCTCAAAGACTCACTAATGTGCGTCTTATCCGAATCCCGAAAGTAAAGAAAATAACATAATAATGGGTTAGGGCAGGGCTACAAGGATCATAAATCCCCTGAAAAATTACCCAGCAGACCGCCCGTAGTTTGTCAACAATTAGCTCAGGAAGCATGATTCCTCGGTGTATTTAACCCAAAGATAGTCAGTGGAGTCTTCAGACAAGACAGCCAAGCTGAGAATGTTTCAGCGGAAAAGTGATGGCTGTCTGCCTGAATCAAGTGATCAGCCAGACTCTGTGTACCGTAACAGGAACTTTGTGTGCTGCTGTGTATATATAGGACAGCTGGATCCATACTGACAGTTGCATCCTGAACACGTGACTGGACATACAGATGCTCCGTAAAAGTCCACACGCACACAGATACTATACATGTTAAAAACTTCATTTACGATTAAAGTTTTCATATTATGATCAAAAGTTTTTTGGACTGATGGTGTTTCTTGGCAACGCAACTCCGATCAAGCAGTCTGGAATCATTTTTCAGTCACGTGCTTTTTACTGATTGTGTTGGGAAGGAGCATAGAAACAGACAACTTTAAACCAGTGACACTAGTTGCTCTATTCTTTGTTTGAAGGGACTGTTAATATTTCTTGTTTTGTAAAGTAAATAAAGCAACTACAAAGAGACACAGACTACCTACAAAGACACAAAATAACCACAAAGAGACACCGAAAGACTACAAAGAGACACAGAATGAATAAAAACAGACAGAACAACTACAAAGAGACACAATATGAGGAGAAACAACATGGATGTGTCTTTTGCAGTTGTTTTGCGTCTTTTTCAGTCTGGGTGTCTGGGTCCTACGTAAAAGAGGTGGGGGGCCTTTTTCATGTCTCTGTCCAGGGGCCCACTGTCTTACTATCCATGCAGTGCCATTTTCTCTCCCTATTCACAAATTGTTTGGAGGCGCTGTTTGGATCTTCTCATTTGCTCTAATGAGATACTGTCATCTGCATACTGTCTGTTTACCATACTTGCAGAGTTGTATGCACCAGCAGAATGTGTGCGTCTGCGTGAGTATTTCCAACAGCAGTTTCGCAGCTGCACAGTGGATATTGAGTGAAAACATTGTTGTTGCTCCTAATGGCGTTTCCTCTCATGTCATTTATCTTGCAGTGAAAATCTGTTGCTTGTGCTAAGGTTCTGTTGAGATTTCCAGACTGAAGCACAGATGGTCATTTAGTGTTTGATATAGCTGGCCCATTCCCTGACCAAGGATATTACATAACTGGTTTTGGTGGAAAAACCCTACTTGAACTGGAAAACCTGTACATCAAATATGTACAATTCTGAATTTTCATTTGTTAATGAACTACTGTCTGGAGGCTTCTGTATACATGTTGATGTATTTTCACTTTAAAAAGGTTTTAAATTGCATATATACACGCGTGAAGTCTACCGTTGTATTTTTATAGTAGCCTATAGGCTTTAAAGTCCACGTTTAGTCAGTACAAGCAGGGATTTCCCACGAGATGCAGACACGAAAACAATATTACTAATGTGGATTTTGCAGATTTGCCATGCGTTAGACTATAGAAGCGAGTTTCTGTATTTGTGGTCTAGTGCGGCCCAGTGCGGGAGCCCGGTCCGGACTCTAACGAGGTCGCAATCAGAAGTTCACCGTTAAATAATCTAAAAAAAGATCCTCACACCGTTGCCGATCGGCGCCCATGCAGCTGTTAGCCGAGATTTTTATCTGAATGGATCTCACCTCGTTCACGTCTCTGCTGCCGCTTCAGTCCGCTGTGGAGACAGTGGACGGAGGAGAGAGAAATTCCTGAGTCAGCACCCCCCCACACACCACCACCACCACTCTCTCTGTCTCTCTGTGCGAGTGAGTTGTGCGATGTGTCCTATAGATCCCTCCTAGTTCCATGCAGCCTCTGGCAACAAGTGTCTGTCCATTCATTCGACAATAAAACCGGCAGCAGCCCTGATTCTGAAGTTACAGAACGGACGCAACTTTTTACAGCTGCTAAAGGCAGGAGATGTGTCGGGTGCAATTCGGGGGGGGGGGTCACTCGCCCCTGGGTCTGTATTTCCGCTGTGCTGATACCCCCCATGTGCAACAGCTGCAAGGAGAGAGAGAGAGAGAGAGAGAGAGAGAGAGAGAGAGAGACCAGTGCAAAAACATGAGAAACGCAGGATGGCGATGGGAAATGGGAGGGATGTCGGTAAGTGACTATAATCTATTTGAAGATCTGGATCAGTAATTTTACTCCTCGGCTTCAGTTTTGCTTTTGGAAAGAGGGAGATGACAGAGAAAATTCAAGACGGAGAGAATTTTCCCCAAAAATCATGGAACTGCTGCCATTCAGCCTCAGATGCTCCTGACAAATCGATGGACCTCCAACACTCCACAGAGTTATGGACCAGAAACCAAACCAAATGAACCTAGCAGTTTTTGTTTTGGTCTCTTTTGTATCTGTAGAATTTCTCAGTCTTACAGCTAAATGGGCCAAACTGAATTTAATCTGTTTGAATTGTGACCCGATAAAGGAATTTGACACTTTGGGAAATACTGTACGCTTAATAGCTTTTTTTTTTTTTTTAAGCAGAGTTAGATGAGAAGGTGGATACCACTCTCATACAACTCTGTTAAATAAAAGGCTACTTCCAGCAGGTTAGTTTAGCATAAAACATAAAACTGAAAAAGGCAACGCATTGTTTTTACACTTCAGGTTTTGTATGGATTAAGCTGCCTAAAAAGATACAGTGGTGTTCAAAAGTCTGAGATGTCTATTTATGGCCTCCAGTCACAGGTTGATGTGAGCAGTGCAACCGAAGTGTAAATGATTCATTTTTAATGTTTTTAGAGATCTTAAGTGGTCAAACTATCCAGTAATTCACCATAAAAAGCATGAGAGAAAACTATTTTCTTATGTCATAATTTGTTAATCTTCCCAAAATATATACTCAGCCATGCGCTCGTCCACCGTACAGTACACACACTAACAACTTAATAATAATAATAATAATAATAAAAAAGGACCTCATTGTCTCTTCCTTCGAGAAGATGCGGTGCTGGGTGAAGCAAGTCCAACTAACTATTTTATGACCCATGTTGCAGTTGTTTGCACATAGAACAGTCAGAGAACAATTGGAGGCGGAGGTAGAATTCGTGCACGTGTAACTTGAACACAGCTGTTGAACATTACTGCCTTTGGATCCCGAGGGTTTAGGTTTCTTAGGCTGTTATGCCATTACATCAGAACATTCCTCTGTTGTTCTGGCCAATCTAAGCTATTGAAATACACATCTACAACAACCTGCTACACGTCATGCTATCTTCCTGTAAATATTTACTATGTTTAGGTATCAGACTCTCTTTTCCCAGTGCAGCTCATAATTCTGTCTTTTCTCTCCATCTACTAATCCTCCGCTGGTGTTCTTTCAGGTGGTATTGTATTTGGAAGCACTGCAATCTTAAATCAGGGGTTTCATGTATCTCTCTTTTTGGCATTCATTTTATGAGCTCGTCTCACAAACAACATATCATTGCACACACCTACAGTAATTCTTCCTCTCTACCTGAACTCAGGTGAACCATTTGCTCTAACACACCTTGGTGTGGTGACTGTATATCTGCTCAGTTTCACAGCTCATAAAGCTGAATGGAGAATTTTGGGGCAGGATTTTTTTTTTTTTTTTTTTTTTTGCCTCACACAACCCAACCGGCAATTTGACCCCTAAACATATTGTTAGTGGCTGACATAATTATGGGGAATTGTATTCAAAGTTAGAAGAGTTGAGCCTTCTCTGCATGCACAGATTTCGGTATCATAAATTACCATGGAGTAAATCTGAACCTGTAATTTATTTTACTATCTTAATGACTTATAATAAGATTATGTAATAATATATAATATGTTCACTACTCACAGCATACTCTGCCCAGCCGGTTGCCCCATAATGCGATATCATTTAACATGGATGGATTTGTTGTTTTTTTTTCTAAATGATGGCAGGAAACAATTCTACAAGCAGGAATGCTTGTTTAAAGCAATAGATGGGATGAGAGTTGATCATAAAGACTGAGACCAATCTCATGTATGTGTGTTAGATATAAGGCTACATCCAGGAGCCAGCTAGCTTAGCTTAGCACAAAGACTGGAAACAGGGGGAAACAGCCAGCCCGGCTCTGTCCAAAGATAACAAACCTTCAAAGTTCCTGTTGCTGTGGTTCAACCTCTTTCACACGTTGGCCCACACCATTCTTTGGTCCCTTGTGGTGGTTTTGACCACTATGCTGTCTCTTCCTCCTGACAGCAGTGGTCTCTGTTTCTACTCCACGTGGTCAGCCTGACCTCATTTCACTGTGGGTTAGATCCAAAACAAGCTCTGTGGATTTTCAACTGAAATTACAGGGTATTTTTTTCCACTCTCTGTCTTATGTACCCTCTCTCTCTCTCTCTCTCTCTCTCTCTCTCTCTCTCTCTCTCTCTCTCCATCTCCTCTGGCCAGCTGGGTCAAAGATTCCCTGGTGGTTGACAGAGCAAGCAGAGGAATTTTAAACAGGCTGAGACACTACCAGCTGTGGTGACACCTGATGGACACTGCCAGCAAACTAAAGAAAATATTTATTGAATCAGGGTATAGGGAATGAATCTAAAAATGACATTTGATGCTAGTTTTGAGTTGTACAGACAACAGTGACACCAAACAGATCCCAGAGGAGGAGGAGGAAGAAAAGGAGGAAGACGAGTCCCTGGTACAGTTTTGTTCAGTTTTCTAATGTCACCTAGTGGTAGGATGAACATATTACATCAGAGATACTTCAATCTATTCCAGGACAAAAATCAAACGTGCAAACAGTCATTCACACTGAAAATAACTTTTACCCAGTATTCAGGGGTAGAAAACCATTTGGTCACCAATCAAAGACAATGGGTTGTTTTGACCAAGTGGTAGTGCTTTTTAAAAAAAAATATTACTGTTGGGTCATTTATCCAAACTACTCCATGGTATGGTTGTGAACTGTTATAATGTACTCTTTTGAAACTGTCACCATTTGTTATTTATTGTTAATAATGTGTATCCTTTACAGTTTTGATGAATGTATATGCACACCATTTTCTACAACTAACAATATATTTGTGACGGTTTTAAAAGGAAAGCAAGGGATTGTTGTTTCTAACACTGGGTCAAAATATCCCATAGTCTTTGGTTTGATTGTCGACCCATGGTTAACCCTGTATTGCATCTGTTCGAAACCAGTGATTATTTAGTGTGTGTAAGACACCTTTTCTTGTCCTGTGAAGATTCAGTGTACATTTACATGTACATTTGTGTGCAGAATGTCTACTGTCTCTGTATTTTAAATTTGGACGGATGCAAATTCTACTTAGAATGCATGATTTGTTTAATTTGGGCCAGAATAATGGGCCATCAAATAGGTTTTGAGTAAGCAGATAAATAAAAGTGCTCTCTTTGTAACAAATGTTGCTACTTTTGTGTGTAAGTGTGTGAGCTGTAATGGAACAGCTTGACATCATTTGGGTATGAAGTATAATGTGTTACGCTGTTGTGAAATGGAAAGAAGAGACTATAGAAACACTGATGAAAAGGAACACCTTGTGTGGTTTCTTACTGACATGGCTAAATTTTGTAAATTCTCTGTGAAGTGAACGGATGTTGCTGGTTGTGTCAGAGTTAAATGTCAAACCACACTCTAATACACACGCTCACTCACACACACACACACACACACACACCCACACACACACACACACACACACACACACACACCACCAGGACCACCTGACAGGACATGTAAACACTCAAAACAACACACACACACACACACACACACACACACACACACACACACACACACACACACACACACACACACACACACACACACACACACACACACACACACACACACAACTGAGGGTGTCTGTCACACTCTTTCACATGTTGGCTCATATGCCCACCCCTCAGCCCTCATTCCATACCGACACAGGAAGTCAAAGGGTGACCCATTTCTACCTTTTATTTTGTTTGGTCTCTGCACAGATGTCACTGAGTGCAACAGAAATATACTGCATATGTATAGTAGCAAGAGGAGCAACATTTATTACTGACCTCATTGATTTACATGAATGTAGAATAAGCAGTCTAATAAACATTTTTCTAAATGTGTTATGCCTGTATGCACACACACAATTCTATATTGTCCATAGTATAGTTTAACAGATGCAGGTGTTATTGTGGAGTGGATCTGCTTCTGAAATAAAAATAAACGGTGATTAAATCTTTAAAATGCATCAAGTGCAAACAAATGAGTCTCACTGACAAAAATATCAGCAGCAAACAGGCGGCCTTTTCTTTCAAAGTAGATCAATATAGATAAAACCAATGACTTTAATGTTCAACTGTTGCTATAGAGTTGGTCAGTTTCATACACTTAAACATCAGCCTAAAGCACAAATGTTAAATGGTTGTGCCCGTTTTTGGTGTTAGTGGCAAACACTGAAGTACTGCCTTTGAGTTTTGTCAGATTATTTTTTGACTAATGCTATGTAATAATGCTAAGTGGCACTTTCTAGCAAGCTACATTAACTAATTTGGATGATGTGAGATTATAAATGGTCATTTTAAAAATCAATGTTTTTTACAGAAAAAAAAGTGAAAAGGTGTTGTTCATAGAAACAAAACAGAACTATCACACGACTCTGCAGTTCCCCTCAGCACTACATAGCTTTTTAGCCTCTTTCAGCTCATTGCTTTTCTTTTCTGGCTCACAACTTTACTGTTTTAGTTCACGCTCACTGTTCTCATCAACCTTGTTTTCAGCAGCAGCAGGTAACTGTTTTCAGTGAAAAAGCTTTGCTAAACCAATTGTATGCTACATGTCCAAAGTTAGCTACTAGCTTGTGAACATAGTGGAGAATTTAGCAGCTAAAGAGCCAGATATTTCCCTTGGGAGCTAGTGAGATAAAACAGAGCTAAAAGTGTAGGGATTATTGGGCTTGCATTCACCAGCAGGTCTTAAGCATAAACATGATAGAATTTGTAAATATGCAATTATTCCTCTTAGTCAAAACTGCAAAAGAACACTCCATATACAGTATGCTGTTGGAGATGCTCCACAATCAGATGAGAATACAAAGCAATCTGTCAGGTTGCTTGTGATGTGAACACACACAGATCGCACAGGTATTCTCCCAGATACACTACATGTTTTTAGATGGATTTATTGCTGAATGTGGTCTGTAGTTCTTTTAGGGTGAGATAGCCTCTTTTACAGGGCTCAGCGGGCATTGACGAAGACCTGCACATGGCACAAGCCACAGGCCAGGCCGGGTAGCTACCACAAGTGGCTGCCTCAGGTACATCATCCACCTCTTGGCTATCAGAGCATATCTGAGTAAGACCGGGAGGATGAGGAGAGGGTGGAGCAGGAGTGCACACCCAGGAAGGAAGTAGCAGTGGGAGGATAAGAAAAGGTAAGCTCTTGTGTTCATCTGAAACCTCTTCCACTTCTACATCCATGCACTTTTCACCTTTCTTGTCCTCTTCATCTTCCTGTCCGATGCCAAAACCAGAGTCTGGGCTCTGTGGCTCCCTTTGCAAGCTCTCATAACCACGAGAAGAGGTGAAGGAAGAGCAGATGGAAAGGTGAAAGTTGTGTTTGTTGTGCAGGTTGTTGAAATCATCCTGATAGGTGAAGTAGGCAGGATTGGCGTCAGTTTGAGCTAAGCTGCTGGACATGAAGTAGCCAATGTTAGAGAAGCAGGATGAAGAGGAGGAATTATCGACAACCCCGCTAGTGTCTGAGCCAGCAAAGGGGTAACTCGTGAAGTGAAGCAGAGCGCTGGTGGAGCTTGAGGAGGGAGAGGTGGAGGGGACCGCATCCCAGCTTTCACACACCTCCACTAGGGAGATGTGGTCACATGGCTGAGCCGTGAAGAATGATTCAGAAGCTGACAGTGGATTCAGCCATTTCTAGGGGAAAAGAGAAAGAGATTTAGACTAGAAAATACACCTGAAGACACAATAGTAGAGTTTATTATATAAGTATACTACAGCAATTTAGTATTGTTATTCCATAACACTGGGGTACTCACTCAAGGCAGATTTTTCAAAAAGCATTGTCAAAATTGAAGCAGCAAGGACTGATATCCTAATCTTCATTCTCTATCATGGGTCAAGCTTTAAAATTGTGTCGAATGGAACAAATAACATCTTTTCCTTATCCCCTCCCTGTCTGGTAAATGGCCACATCTTTCAAATGACACACTTACCTTTTGTAACACAGGCTTTCTGTTAAAAATTAGTAGTCTACAAGCCCAAGCTGAATTAACCCTAATGACATCATCAGAGTTATTTTCTCAGACCGTACACCCTCATCCAGAGCCATGGATGACATTATGTAAGTGTTTTCGCAAGCTGAGTAGTACTAGTCAAGAGTAGTGATGATAAGGATTTTTTTATTACAATTTAAAAGATCCAATTTTTAATGTGTAGGATAAGTTTGTTGAATTATCAGGCATATCTATGTAGTAGACAAGAATGAACATATAGATAATAAAATTGGCCCAAGCATTGAGCCCTGGGGTACTCCACCTGGGACAGGGGAGACATGGTTTCCATTAGAAACAAAAAAATCTTCCTGGCGTCCCAGATATCCCAACCCACCAACAAACAACAGCATAAGTTTGGCAAGTGCCCCAAAATGCCGTATGACTGCAATTGCTTCATAACATCAATTACGTGCTTATTATTGTAACTATGAACATGAGCCTTTCAACCTAAAGTGTGACGTTTCCCTAACCTTAACAAATTACTTTATTTAACCTAAAAACATGATCTTTTACCTAAACTTAACCAAACCTTGACCATAGCATTGTCACATCATAAATCAATCTATAAAAGATAGATAAAGATCTATTTTTCAGCAGTGATTGGTAACAGTTTTGGAAGGCACATTGTTGTTCTGCTGATAAGGGTGTCGGATCTGAAAACACTTCCATGTGTTATTCTAGAGGGCCTGGATAAACAAATATTTTGTCGTTTCATTTGGAAGGCTTGTGGTTGCCCTTATGATGGCAAAGTTTTGCAGTGACAAGCCTATGAAAGGGCTGCTCATCATCTAACTGTAGTGCTTTTAACAATTACATCAGACCCCTTGTTCAGTAGCAAAAGTTAAGATATAGCTTTTGCACAAGGTCGTTAATTAGTTATGGTCAGTGGTGCGGATACTTGTTGTACCTGAATATTGATT